>NW_011888819.1:9117668-9120748 GCF_000151845.1 Pteropus vampyrus
AAAAAAAAAAAAAAGCTACTTTGGAGGAATTATTTTTGCCAGCATAAAGAAGGCAAGGGTCCATGCTATCATATTTGTCTTGGAAAAAAGGGATCTCATTCATTCATATGGATCTAAATATAATAAATATATTGTTATTTCCTAAATTTTTCTCTGTGCTCAGACTTCTGAGTCCCAAATCTCTGTATTAGACTGTCCACTAGACATCCTTATAATATGTCTAAAAAATTTTAACAAAATTAACATATCCAACACTGAACTTTTGACTCCCCGACCACCAGAAGTGAGTTACCCCTCTATCGCTATATTATCTTCTTTAGCTTTTTAACAAACCAAGGTCTTTTGTGCCTTAATAATCTTTCACATATCTAGAATGCTCTGCCAGTCACTCTCTGGTTCATTCTTAAAACTCAAAGTTAGTTTGAAAACCACCTCCTCATACAGGCCTTTCCTGATTACTCAATAAAATTAAGTAGCCGCTTCTTGGATATGCTCTATCTCAGTATTCTATTTCACAGAATTGGTTATAATACTTCTGTTTCACAGAATTTCTATTTCACAGAACTTGTTACATTATGTCATTTATCAGTTCCTTTTATGCTTGTCTCCATTTCTAATTATAAATACCATGAGGGCAAGGACCATACCTTTCTTGTTCAATAATATAGCTCCAGTGTCTTATGCAGTACCTGGTACATAGTAATACCTTTGAAAACATCTGCTAAATGAATAAACATATGCAAAAGAAAAAAAAAACAGCACTAGATGACTATGTTAGATATCACTGTAAATGAGAATTCCCTTACCAGCTACTTTTAAACTGCATCTGTACTGCAATTTAAGAAACCTCATTATATAAAAGCAGAAAAGTCACATTATAAAGTAATTATCTTAAAAAAAAAAGATAACTATTTCACACAATATCCACTTTGGTTTAAGTGCTTTACGGACACAACTACTACTTAATCCTTTCTACAAATTTATAGGATAGCAACTAATATTATGTGTACTTTACAAATAAGGAAACTAAAGGGCAAGTCCATGTCTTGCCCCAAGTCACACAGTTAAAACTGGAAAGCCCAGGATCTGAGCACAGGCAGGCGGGCTTCACAGTCTGCATGCTAAACCGCAATAATTTTGCCCCAATGCCTTTATACCTAGGCATCTCTCTTAATATTTTAAATGTAGTTTAATTTGAAAAACAGAAAAAAAGCAAAATGCAAGCAAGCCTTCAGAAGTACATCTGTGGTATAAAATGAAGCACAACCATATCCCTATCCAGGACAGACAAACAAGCTCTGCCAGATTTGAACATGGGTATATTTTTCCCTCTTTGACTTAAGTGGAACCAGTTTGATCCCATCCTTTCTAATTAGAAAAAAACATTATATCCTTTTCAATATTTTTTTGTACAATCATACATTCATCCATTAGGTATCTTCAAAAGCTCTGTCAGCAAAAATTCCATTTTCAAAAAATGACGAAGTAAGAAAAGCTTATAAACTTGACCTTAAATATGTAAGTTAATGGCTAAGGGCAACTGTGTTTTATAATCCAACGTGGTCCTTAAAGAATTTTAGAATTACTGATGTCATAAAATTTTCATTTAATTAGAACTTTAGCATTAAGATTCAAGGAAAACTAGTAGATATTGAATCCAATTCTTGGAATAGCACTTTACCTAGTATTAAAAAAATTTAATTGTGAGAAATAATGCCTTTGTGTGTTATGTACATATAATTTTCAGATACAATCACATTCTAGGTATTGCTTTAAAAAAAAAAAGATTCCCTTATCAAAATGTGAATGGTAGTCAAAGAGGAAATGATCTTGAGTAGGACTGCATGAGCAGGTAAGTAAGGTCTTTACCGGTGGATCCAGAGTTTAGAGCTATAAGAAGTCAGAAGCTACTCTCCTGCTGATGTCCAACAAGCAAACCGCCATGTCGTAAACTGGCGACAAGTAAGTTCACTCTGAAGACAAGTGAGTAGCCTCTGGGAGCTGAGAACTTCAGTCTCACAACTACAAGGTATTGAATTCTGTTGACAACCTGATTGAGCTTAGAAAGGACCACAAGCTCTAGATGAGAAGCCAGGCCAAGATGACGTCATGATTTCAGCAGTGTGACCCTGAGCAGAGGACCCTGCTGGGCAGTGCTCAGACTTCAGACCTACAAAATGGTCACATGATAAATAATTGTTGTTTTAAGCCATGACATTTGTGGATATTATATAGCAAAGAAAATTAATATGCTAAAAGATAAGACTTCTGGAAATCTATGCTTCTATAAGAACAATAAGAACACTAAAAAAAATTCTCAAAATTAATTTTCAGACCTCCTCTGGAAATAAGCAAAGACTTGCACCAATCTGAGTACCATTTATTCCAGAAAAACAGCTGAATCTTGATAAGAACAGTTGGCTTTGTTGTGTTTTAACTTTCATTATCCCATCACCTTCTCCCCAGCTCTACAGTAGCCTTGAAAACCAACAATCTTAAAATTAAGATAGCTATGAAAAATGGCAACCTAGCAACTACTGGATGGGGCAAACAGGTTTACTTCTTTTTTGAACAAAAAGCCCCAATCCCAGAGAACTGTCAATATTTGATTTATCTGGTTTCTCCCCGGAAATTTACACTCAGCAGATTTGTCTTTACTTGACCTGATTTAGAACTTTTTTAGTGCAGACTTTCTCCTAGTTTGTCAGAAAAAAAAAAAAATCAGTGGCAATTGTCTAATACAACACCTGCTTACGTCAGAAAGAATAACTGGAGCATATAAGAGGCTTTAAAATGGGGTGCGGGGAGGAGAGACTGAAAAAGAAAAGGATGAGATGCCTACAGGAAAATTTGAAAATCTCTGAAATATTCCTGGGAATCAAGGTCATGTGAGTGGGGTCATGACCACCAAAGGCCTGGCAAGCCCCTAATCTCTCATCTGTAGCTAACCTCAAGGATCTATACAAGCAGAAATAAAGATTAAGACAAGTTATTACTGATGGAGAACCTAAAGGTGTGCCCCAGTATTCACAGAGTCCCTTAGAAAGGGGTGGGAGACTTATACTTTCAAGACATTTAAA
>NW_011888819.1:9121318-9125447 GCF_000151845.1 Pteropus vampyrus
AAACAACCAAACCAAAAGTAAGCAAAAGTAAGGAAATAATAAAGATAGAGCAGAAATAAATGAAACCACTCAAACTATAAGATGGAAAATTCCAGGAAGAAGGCAATCTGCCTAATAACTTAATTTCAGTTTTTTGAAATTCTGAGCAGAGAATTCAGCTAGACTGAGTTCAGTTTCTGATCTACAGAAACCATAAGATGATTTTCTATTGTTTTAAGCCCCAAGTTTGTGATAACTTGTAACACTGAAAAGAAAACTAATATACATTCTCATTAAAGTTAACAAAACAAAAGCCTCCACTTTAACTTCAAATTTAATATTTATCTTGAAATAGTATGGTAGGTTGTATTCTCAAAAAAAAAAAAATGGCCACAATAATAATTTTAATCCCATACACCCTTCTAGAACTTTCTCATTCCTTCATTAGGAGACAGAGATTATTTCCCTTGTCTTTGAAACTTGGTAGATTTTTGTGACACTCTTAATAAAGACTGCAAGTGACACTGTATGAATTCTGAGGTTAGATCCTGAAAGGCAGTCTGGCTTTTACCTAGTTCTCTCCCTATTGGGACACTCACTCTTGGAAGCCAACCACCATGTTGCAAAGGAGCTTATTGTCCAGAATTCTAGGCACTTCTGTGGCCATGAGTAGAGCAGAGATAAGGTGCCCTTGCCAACTACTGCCCAAACTGCAGATGCGTGAGTAAATTAAGTGTTATTACTGCATTAAACCACTGAGTTTTGAGCTTTTTTAAATGCAGCAATAGATACCAGAATAAATAAAACAAAAAATAAAAGATTTTAAAGATGGAAAGGAGGCAGAATTATCTTTATTTGAAATAGTGAATTATATTATTATATAATAAAAATCTAAATAGATCGACTAAAATAAAATCAACTATATAACACCTCAAATAAACTTTGTGGTGGTTAATTTTATGGGTCAAGAGATAATAATAATGACTTATACAAGTGCAGTGGTTCTCAACAGGGGTTGACTTTCCCTACTCCAGAAAATAATGGTCAATTGTCCTTTTGGGGTTTACAACCTAGGAACTGCTACTGGCATCTCATGAGTAGAGGCCAGGGATGCTACTAAACATACTGCAGCACACAGGACAATCCTCCACAATGAAGAATTATCTGGTCCAAAATACCAATAACATCAAACTTGAGAAACACTGGACAAGTGTAATGGCGATGGAAGCAGAAAGAAGTGGGCATATTCCAAGTACGTATCAGAGCTAGAATGAACAGAATTGCTTGTGTGAGATGATGGAAAGTGAGGAACAATGGTTACTCCTGAAATTTTGGCTTAGGTAGCCAGATGGATAGTGGAACCATTACTAAGATGGGGAACACTTAGAGACAAAGATTTTTTGTGTTTGGAATAATCAATAGCTTACTCCAAACAATTTAAGTTTGAGACACCTATTACAAATCCAAGTAGAGATGAAAATTAAGAAGTTGGATAGGCAAGTTTGGAGCTGTAGAAAGACCAGGACTAATGATATACACTCAGAATCCTTAGAATAGTTCTCCATCAATCCACAACAATCTTATATGATGTAGGTGTCATCCTCATCGAACATTTCAAGAAGTGGAGGCTCGGAGAGAAGTTAAGTCAGTGAGGCAGGGGTTGCCAAATCTAACATTTGAAACCAGATTTGCCTAATTCTAAAGCTTTTGCTTTTAACCACCAAGAACAAAATTACACCAGCCAAAAGAACCAGACTCCTATGTTGTCTAAACAGCAAAACATATAGGAAGAGTATTATTGGGTATCAGATCCCTAACTTTTGACAGTGGTCTAGATCCTGTTTATACTGCAGCCATTTGTGAGTGCATTTTTTGTGCTTGCTTTAGACTGAATTCCTGGGAACATGCTTGAAATCAAAGTACCTTAATTAAATTTCTCATAGATTTGAATTCACTTGCCATCTGGAACACAGAAGCAGCTCAGAGACTTTTAACTTAATTGGGGTGCAAGCCCTTTTGTTTGGCCCCCATGCTGTTTGGCAACCCCGGTCCCGTTGCCTCTGTCTGGGGCAAGCTTCCCTTCAGACTGCAGTCAGCAAAATGAGACATCAGGAAAAGTGCTGATGCCTGAACACTGCAACCCAAAAAACACTTAATTAATATACAGGTTTAATGCATTTGGTAATTAAAATTTAATTCTTTTAAGATGTACAATAGAAACAACTCCTTTCGCAAGCATTTAATCCATTGTGCTGCTAAGAGCAAAGTTGAAAAGGGAATTGAAATGAAGTTGTTCCTCTTTTTCTCAGCATTAATTATACCCAGATCAGTAAAATGATAGCATGTGCTTAGCCCTGGCTGATTGACCATTCTTACTGAGTTTTGAGGCCTCTCTTTCAGAGAGATGCTTCTTTTATCACAGAAAACCTGTGTGTGCTGAGAAACCGTATAAAAATATGTTTTATCATTAAAATATAAACAATGCTTCAAGAAATTTAAGCTATCCTTCAAACAAGCAAACAAACAAAAAAACTCAGTATAAGAATTTAAGTTAGTAGATGGACTATGGTCCAAACCATATTTTCATCCTCTTGAGAGTCTTAGTTTTAAGAAATTCACCAAAAGAGATCATAATATCCTATTTGGGTAAAAAAAAAAAAATCCAGTATCTATTTAGTAAGGAAGTATGGAGCCTAATGGAACTTTCGTCCCTAGTTATATCCTGCTCAAAACAAATAAAAATGCTTCCCCGTCAAACAAATTTGAGAAATAGTACATTTCATATTCACTCTCTGTGAGAAACATAATTCACATTAGCATCTTAAAGCTCTGGGAAAAAAATCCTGCAGCATAACTAAGAACAAAAAACAAAATGTCTTACTTTGTTCAATGCAATATTTCCAAGCTATGGAACTCTTTTAAAAAGTGACACCCATTAAGAGCCTGCAGAACTAATATACCAAGAAACATGTTTGGAGAAACACTTGACTTGCCCTCTCATACTTCAACATTTGTTCATTCAGTAATGCTATTAAAGTGAGAGTAAAGTACTTTAGCTGCCTTATACTGATTCATCTATTCAATAAGTATTTACTTACATATATGCACCAAAAGTCATACATAAAAATATCCATAGCTGCACTATTTGCAATGGCACCATTATAAACACCCCAATATCCTTCAACAGGATGAATAAACATATGTGAGACAAGTATTCAGTGGAACACAGTACAGCAGTGATACACACAATAATAGGGACAAACTACATGAATACAACCTTGAGTCAAAAAAAGACAGCAGATATACTATATGGTTTTATTAAAGTTCAAAACCAGGTGTGATGGGTTGAATTGTGCCTCCCCCCATTCATAACCTCCAGTACCTCAGAATGTGACCTTATTTGTAAGTAGAGTCCTTGAAAATATAATTCAGATGAGGTCATACTGGAGTAGTGTGAGCCCCTAATCCAATATGACCAGTATCTTTATAAAAAAAGAAATTTGGACACAGAGACATACACATTGGGAGGATGCCATGTAAAGATGAAAGCAAATATTAAGGTGATGCTTCCACAAGCCAAAGAATGTCAAAGATTGCCAGAAGCTAGGGGAGAGAGATTGAGCAGATTGCACCTCACAGCCTTCAGAAGGAACCAACACTACAGATAATTTTGATCTTGGATTTCTAGCCTCCAGAACAGACAATAAATTTCTTTTGTTTAAGCCACCTAGTTTATGGTTCTTTGTTAGGGTAGCCCTAGCAAACTAATACAACAGGCAAAACCAATTCGTGGTATTAGAAGTCAGGACAGTGACTATTTTCGGGGGTGGGTGTGGGAAGAGGGAATAGTAACTCATAGAGAAGTTGGAAGAGGGATTGTGGAAAGCTGACAATATCTTCATCTGAATGACAGTTACGTATGTATGTCACTTCATGAAAACTCAACAGCTATACACTTAGGATTTGTGTACTTTTCAGTTGCAGGTCATACTACAGTAAATGTTTTTTTAAGGAATATTTACCAGTGGACAGGAACTTTCAGCCTAGACGGAGATGCAGACAAGGCAAAGGGAAATCAGAGTAGGGGAAATAATTTCTGATGGGTTCAGTACAAGTGCAGCAGAAGCACACTGAATCTTGGGGGTTTGGG
>NW_011888819.1:9125497-9135324 GCF_000151845.1 Pteropus vampyrus
TGGTTCTTTGTTAGGGTAGCCCTAGCAAACTAATACAACAGGCAAAACCAATTCGTGGTATTAGAAGTCAGGACAGTGACTATTTTCGGGGGTGGGTGTGGGAAGAGGGAATAGTAACTCATAGAGAAGTTGGAAGAGGGAGAGTGGAAAGCTGACAATATCTTCATCTGAATGACAGTTACGTATGTATGTCACTTCATGAAAACTCAACAGCTATACACTTAGGATTTGTGTACTTTTCAGTTGTAGGTCATACTACAGTAAATGTTTTTTTAAGGAATATTTACCAGTGGACAGGAACTTTCAGCCTAGACGGAGATGCAGACAAGGCAAAGGGAAATCAGAGTAGGGGAAATAATTTCTGATGGGTTCAGTACAAGTGCAGCAGAAGCACACTGAATCTTGGGGGTTTGGGGACATCCAGGGAAAGACGTCCCAAAGGAACTTAATAACAAAAAACTGAGGCTTGAAGAAAGAGTACAAACTGGCAAGATGAAAGAGTGGAAAATACATTTCAGTCAGAGCAAACAGCATGTGGAAGACTAAGAAAAAAATAAATAAAAAATAAAAGCAAAAATAAGTGACAGAGAGCATGACCCATTTAAGGAACTCAAAGTAGTTCCGGCACAGAGTGGAAGGTGTGGAGTGTGTGAGGAAAGTTGGGAGAACTAAGCAACAGCCAGGACATGGAGGGCTTCCGAAGAAGCCATAAAGCTTTGTAGTCCTGACTACAACTTAATTGAGAATCAGATCATTTTAAATATTGTTTATTCAAATATCAGAAAACAACCTGTACAAATTTGTGGAAATATACCCTCCCCTCTGCCAAAGAGACTTGAACTCTCAAGATTCCAGAAAAGGATTCTTTGTTCAAGATAATCACAAGGTAGTTTTCACACTTTATAAAGAGAACCAGGACTAAAGATAGGGGTGTGTATTTTATACTTTTAGAAATAAATAATAAACTTTCATCTAAAAAATAATTTAGAAGTCAGTTCTAAGACCATTAGTTCTAAAGTGAAATGCACCTGCCTTTGAACACGAGTCCTCCCACCTTCCAGCCAGGTGGGCCCTGTGTAAATCTGATAATATGTTTATTTCTCTATCTGCGATTTGGAGAAAATGCTAACTTCTTTCTCCTAGGGCTGTTGAAAAATTAAATGAGATATACAAATAAAATACTTGCATTAGTTTTCTACTGCTACCATAATGGATTACCACAAACTTAATGGCTTAAATAAACACAATTTTTCTATCTTACAGTTTTGTAGGTATAAAATCTGATAAGGGATTAAAAGCTGAATTAAAAGCAAGGTATCAGCAGGAACATAGTCTTTTTAGAAACTCCAGGGAAGAATCAATGTTCTTACATTTTCCAACTTCTAGAAGCTGTCCGTATTCCTTAGCTGATGCCCTACCTCCATCTTCAAAATGAACCACAGGTCAAGTCCTTCTCACATAGCCATCCCCCTAGTCCTCTGACTATAGAGGTTCCATTTTTAAGGTATCATGTGATTAGACTGGGCACACCTGGATAGTTCCCAGCTCAAAGTCCTTAATCTAATCACATGTATAAAGCCCCTTTTACCATTTAAAGTAACACATTTACAAGTTCTGAGAGTTAACAACATGAACATCTTGGGTAGAGAGTCATTATTGTGCTACCATAATACTGAACACAATGCCAAAATATAGGAGGCTTTCGAAAATTGTGTTTTTATATTTTTTTAACTTCTCCAGTTTTATTGAGATATAATTGACATACAACACTGTATAATTTTTAAACAATCAAATCATAGTTAACAATCAAGTCATTGGTATGGAAAATTTACCCCAATAATATTTGAAGTCATCTCACAAGACTAAGGGTTTCAATGTCTG
Source organism: Pteropus vampyrus (assembly GCF_000151845.1). Taxonomy (NCBI): domain Eukaryota; kingdom Metazoa; phylum Chordata; class Mammalia; order Chiroptera; family Pteropodidae; genus Pteropus; species Pteropus vampyrus. The sequence continues at coordinate 9,127,379 of NW_011888819.1, forward strand.
ATAAGGCTTCCTTTGGGGGAAAAAAAATGTCAAAACAACAGACTTCAAATGGCAATGGAGGGACACAAAACAGTTCCCATATTAAATCATCGCCATTTCCAACCTTATATGTCAGTCCTGCTCAAGACAGGAAAGCGTTCCCCCTTCCCCACCCCCCACCAAAAAAAAAAAAAGTATTATCTGGCACAAAATGTCATTTGTGCCATGGTTGAGAAACCCTGGGTAAGAAAACCATTATGGTGTGTTTAAAAACAAATGTTTGGCAGAGCATTAACTGGCATATATGTGTAGAACCCTCTGTGACCTCTATAGGCTAGATGCCATTAGCATTCCCCCTCCACTGTGACGAGCAAATGTGTCTTCAATACTGTGACATGTCCCCTGGGGTGGGGGTGTGTGTGGGGGGAAGTCAAAACTGCCTACAATTGAGAAACACTGCTTTAAATTAAAATGTATAAACTCTCTGTTTAATAGACTCACATTTAAGAAATAGCACTGAAAACAAAAGCCGGGACACACTGCCAAAATGTTTATAAAAAATGAATCTACTTGTGATATATGCTACATTCCATTTGCCTAGATGCACAACACAATAATAAAATTCAAGAGTAAATACGTATTCTGATGCTTGCTTTTCTTGAAATGTCAATTTTCAGCAATATTGCCTGAGTGTGTAGGTGAAGTGAATAGGAAATATAAATGGAAGATGCAGGTGCAAAGTAACACAAGAGAGTCTGTCTTACAATTAAGTCTTTTGAATAATCTGTACTTCTGCCTTATACTTAGCAAAGCAACACCAATGAGGGCTTGTTACAAACAAGACCTTCTGCTGCCCCCTTTCAAGTTACCGGTAGATGCTAAAGGGGCCATATTCATGAAACTGTGGGGGTTGGATAAAGAAAGTGATTGAATAGTATTCAAGATTGAAAGATAGAAAATGATCTACGCAGCACCTATTGTATGTCAGACCCTGAATGTTTCCACTTTCATAAAATGGAGTAATTGTCTTTCATTTTCACTCCCACCACTTAAAACAGCTTACTTCTAGTATCTCTAGAAGTTCCACTAATGATGAACACCTGAATTTTCAATGAAAAAAACTTCTTGGAGTCTTATGTGATTGAAATGAATCCTCAAATAAAACACAATACAGACCCATCTTAATATTTCTACTAATTTTTCAATTTATTTCAATTGGCTTTTCTTCTTTTCCCCACTTCTTTTCTGGAATATATTATTTTCAGTTTGTTAATCTATTACACAATACAATAATTTATGCAATTATTTTGGCAATATAAGCTTTAAAAATAGTAAAACCAGAAAGCTGGACTTAATAAAATAATTTTATTAACCTGGTCCCAATTTCTATGTATAGAGAAGTATATAGATTATGACCATTTGATAATATCAAATTGAATAGGATGAAATAATCCAATCTGAAACTTAGCAAAATAGTGTTACTACAAACCTCCAGTTCTGGGTCGAGCCAGTATAACACACAACTATAAAAGACCTGTGTACACATTGGACTCTATCCAGTAATTACTGCAGATGATAAGATGGTTTTTATTCACATATTTTATTCACACATTATGACCCAAATGAGAACATCTGCCCAAATGCATCATGGGCAAGCCATCTGCTGTTTGGCTGACACACTTGCCTGGATGAAGAGAAATAAACTCTTCACAAAGATATATACAAATGGATTTTTTTAATGTAATATATCTATAATGTTACTAGTAAACTAAATAATAAAAGTATCATTGCATTTTTCAATTTAACATTTGTTCTCATCACTATTATTAGAATATGTAATTTCATTTCTTTTTTTGACCACAAATATTTTTTTCTGAATTATTCTCAAATGAATAATGGCAGGTAAGCAAGACAGACTGAAGCTAGGAAGATATCCTCAATTGGATAATAAATATGTACCATAAACATCATAACAGATTGCACTTTCAAAAACAGCCTCAACATAGCTTTCATCTACACACCCCTGCTTCTACAATCTGACCTTGGCACTCCTCCAACTGAGAGATGGTGCCTATGTCCACTCCCCTTGAATGTGAGCAGGTGTGTGACTCACTTGTAATCAACAGAGGTGATGGCAGTCATAGGAGTGGCACCATATGGTTTCTAAGGCAGTGTCCACCTCGGTCTTTGAAACACTTGCACTCGAACCCTGAACTTCAAGTAAGCTACCATGCTGTGAGAAAGTCAAGCCACCTACCAATGCCAAGTTTAGGCACATCTGTCAGCCATCTTGGACTCTGAATTCTGCCAACTGAGGGGATATATGTGAGTGAACAAGCCATCAGATGACTATACCCAACCATCAATTTACACCCCACCTAACAGCTGTTGAGTCTTCCAGGTGAGGCACTAGAAACTGTGGGGCAGAAAGAGGTCATCCCCACTGTGCCCTTTAGAAATTCCTGACCCACACAAGTTTTTATTCCTGTTTTATAACACAGGAATAGTCACTCGAGCAAATAGGGCGATCATAAACAAACATATTTTAATATGACATTCGTATTAAATTTAACAAGAATAACAACAACAAATCCATGGACAGCATTAAACTTCACTGTTACTTACTACAATGAGTCAGACAGTAGACTTTAAAATCAAATCCCTATAAATTTTGCTTTACCAGTTATATGGGTGGTAATGCGTTCCCCCTTCCCCACCCCCCACCAAAAAAATAAAAAGTATTATCTGGCACAAAATGTCATTTGTGCCATGGTTGAGAAACCCTGGGTAAGAAAACCATTATGGTGTGTTTAAAAACAAATGTTTGGCAGAGCATTAACTGGCAAATATGCCCAGAACCCTCTGTGACCTCTATAGGCTAGATGCCATTAGCATTCCCCCTCCACTGTGACGAGCAAATGTGTCTTCAATACTGTGACATGTCCCCTGGGGTGGGGGTGAGTGTGGGGGGAAGTCAAAACTGCCTACAATTGAGAAACACTGCTTTAAATTAAAATGTATAAACTCTCTGTTTAATAGACTCACATTTAAGAAATAGCACTGAAAACAAAAGCCGGGACACACTGCCAAAATGTTTATAAAAAATGAATCTACTTGTGATATATGCTACATTCCATTTGCCTAGATGCACAACACAATAATAAAATTCAAGAGTAAATACGTATTCTGATGCTTGCTTTTCTTGAAATGTCAATTTTCAGCAATATTGCCTGAGTGTGTAGGTGAAGTGAATAGGAAATATAAATGGAAGATGCAGGTGCAAAGTAACACAAGAGAGTCTGTCTTACAATTAAGTCTTTTGAATAATCTGTACTTCTGCCTTATACTTAGCAAAGCAACACCAATGAGGGCTTGTTACAAACAAGACCTTCTGCTGCCCCCTTTCAAGTTACCGGTAGATGCTAAAGGGGCCATATTCATGAAACTGTGGGGGTTGGATAAAGAAAGTGATTGAATAGTATTCAAGATTGAAAGATAGAAAATGATCTACACAGCACCTATTGTATGTCAGACCCTGAATGTTTCCACTTTCATAAAATGGAGTAATTGTCTTTCATTTTCACTCCCACCACTTAAAACAGCTTACTTCTAGTATCTCTAGAAGTTCCACTAATGATGAACACCTGAATTTTCAATGAAAAAAACTTCTTGGAGTCTTATGTGATTGAAATGAATCCTCAAATAAAACACAATACAGACCCATCTTAATATTTCTACTAATTTTTCAATTTATTTCAATTGGCTTTTCTTCTTTTCCCCACTTCTTTTCTGGAATATATTATTTTCAGTTTGTTAATCTATTACACAATACAATAATTTATGCAATTATTTTGGCAATATAAGCTTTAAAAATAGTAAAACCAGAAAGCTGGACTTAATAAAATAATTTTATTAACCTGGTCCCAATTTCTATGTATAGAGAAGTATATAGATTATGACCATTTGATAATATCAAATTGAATAGGATGAAATAATCCAATCTGAAACTTAGCAAAATAGTGTTACTACAAACCTCCAGTTCTGGGTCGAGCCAGTATAACACACAACTATAAAAGACCTGTGTACACATTGGACTCTATCCAGTAATTACTGCAGATGATAAGATGGTTTTTATTCACATATTTTATTCACACATTATGACCCAAATGAGAACATCTGCCCAAATGCATCATGGGCAAGCCATCTGCTGTTTGGCTGACACACTTGCCTGGATGAAGAGAAATAAACTCTTCACAAAGATATATACAAATGGATTTTTTTAATGTAATATATCTATAATGTTACTAGTAAACTAAATAATAAAAGTATCATTGCATTTTTCAATTTAACATTTGTTCTCATCACTATTATTAGAATATGTAATTTCATTTCTTTTTTTGACCACAAATATTTTTTTCTGAATTATTCTCAAATGAATAATGGCAGGTAAGCAAGACAGACTGAAGCTAGGAAGATATCCTCAATTGGATAATAAATATGTACCATAAACATCATAACAGATTGCACTTTCAAAAACAGCCTCAACATAGCTTTCATCTACACACCCCTGCTTCTACAATCTGACCTTGGCACTCCTCCAACTGAGAGATGGTGCCTATGTCCACTCCCCTTGAATGTGAGCAGGTGTGTGACTCACTTGTAATCAACAGAGGTGATGGCAGTCATAGGAGTGGCACCATATGGTTTCTAAGGCAGTGTCCACCTCGGTCTTTGAAACACTTGCACTCGAACCCTGAACTTCAAGTAAGCTACCATGCTGTGAGAAAGTCAAGCCACCTACCAATGCCAAGTTTAGGCACATCTGTCAGCCATCTTGGACTCTGAATTCTGCCAACTGAGGGGATATATGTGAGTGAACAAGCCATCAGATGACTATACCCAACCATCAATTTACACCCCACCTAACAGCTGTTGAGTCTTCCAGGTGAGGCACTAGAAACTGTGGGGCAGAAAGAGGTCATCCCCACTGTGCCCTTTAGAAATTCCTGACCCACACAAGTTTTTATGAGCTCCATAAAAACTTGTTTTATAACACAGGAATAGTCACTCGAGCAAATAGGGCGATCATAAACAAACATATTTTAATATGACATTCGTATTAAATTTAACAAGAATAACAACAACAAATCCATGGACAGCATTAAACTTCACTGTTACTTACTACAATGACTCAGACAGTAGACTTTAAAATCAAATCCCTATAAATTTTGCTTTACCAGTTATATGGGTGGTAATTTCTATTTCTGTAAAGTAAAAATAAAAATAATTTAAAAAATAAAAATTTTAAATGTTGAATTTGTAGGCCATCACTCATTTTTAATTGCAGCAATTTATTCTTCTTTGAAAGATAAATTAATTGAAAGTAATTTGCTTTTCAGAGTGTCTTTTTGCCCAAAGTTTTCATCAAATTTCCTAAGCAGAGTAACTTTGGTTTCCTCCCAGAGTCCAAGGTCAAAAGAAATACATTTGGCCATATTTCAGCAGAGACTCTCACAGTTGCTCTGAGTATCTAACACTATAGTTCAGCAGTAGTAGCAGTTGGTCTCTGATCTGACTTTAAAAGTACTCCATGTTCATAATGCCTTTAAATTACTTGGTTCCAGGATTTCCTTTTAGTGGACCGATGACCCTGAAACTCTAAAGCTATTTAATGTAAGTGGCCTTAGTCTTCCATTGCTTAGCAATTTAAGCTAGGTTCAAAAGGACTAGAATTGAATCAGTAGTCTCCTCCCAACTGAAGTACTAAAGCCTAAAAGTTCAATTTGAAAGAACGATTGCAGTCAAGATCACTGTTTCTGTGGCTGCCTTTCTAATGCTGGTAACCTGAGTAAGAGCCAACAGCAGTAGACGGCTTAATAACTTACTTATCGACTGAAGTGTTCCATGAGTAATGTGATTTAGCTAAACTCGGTGGTCTTGTATTTATACCACAAGGTTCCTCTGAAAACCTCAAAGTTCTCTCCTTGTGTTTTACTGTACTGTATTTAAATTAAAATTATTCCTGGAGGATTTGTTGAAGATGAATACTATTTATCTCCAGTTGAGGACAAAAGTTTGCAGAATTAGTGGAGAAGAAACTCTTCTCTCCTGGCTAACGTTCCTGGCCTCTTATCCATCCTGTCACTCCCACCTGTCCAGAGGGGAATATGTAAAAACTTTCTTTTGTGGCGGGGGGGGGGGGGGGGGCAGTCAATATATCTACAAGGCACATAAATTCTGGGTTTCTCCATGCCACTGGAATTACAAGGGCAGGTTCTCCCAAGGGAAGACTGGACATCTGGCAAACCTGGGGACTGAGACTGGGTAACTCTGACTTCTTAGCCTGTTCTCTTGTATTAGATTTATTAATTATATCAGTGATATTTTGATCCCTTCAACTTGACTTTAATCTCTCATTTGATTCCAAATTCTGGTGAGAAACAGAGGTATTATAAATAGTCCCCTCTGGTGTCAACAGACAGTAAATGTCAGTCTAATTCTCTATGATGGGTTAATTCACAGTACAGATTTGCTAGATGCCCCTTTCAATTCTCTCAATCTCTAGTGTTAATTCAAGGTTGTTCTTTAGGTCACAGCCATGCCCTATATATGGTGATGTCCATGTGCCTTCCCATCATTATCATCCCAGTCTACTTCTCATAACCTTCCCAAATACAATCTCTGCGTATATCCATCACACCACCTCTTATATGGACTTGAATTTTTCTCCCATTAACTTTAAGCTCTTAGAGAACAGTAAATACCACGTTTCCATTTTTGTGTTCCCATATTTAATGCAGAATATTAAACACTGAAGGTGCACAATAAATATTTGTTCAGTTATTTGTATAAACGATGTGGTAAGGAGAATTCTAAAGATGTCCTCCCAACTTCCCCATCTCCTGGTTATTCACTCAAACACTGATCTAACTTCTTTTATGAAGGGACACTGTAAGTGTAATTAAGGTTCCCAATCAGCGAAACTTAAAATATGAAAATTGTCTTGGATTTACCCAGGTGGACCCAATACAGTCACATGAGCTTTTAAAAGCAGACAAAGAAGACAAAAGAGTCAGTTAGCTATATTGCAGAAGAAGGAGACAGAGGAGATATGAGGCAACAACAAAAAAGGTCAAGGAGATTTGAAGTGTGAGGATGACTCAACTCACCATTGTAAATTGAAGACAGAAGAAGGAAGCCATGAGCATAGGAATCTGGCAACTATTAGCAGCTGAGAATGACACCCAGCCAATAGCCAAGAAGGAAAGAGGGACCTCAGTTCTGCAGTCATATGGAACAGAAATCTGCCAACATACTAAATGACCTTGGCAGTGGATTTACCCCCAGAGCCTTTGGAAAGGAAATCAGTCCTGCTGATACCTTGATTTTGCCCTCATGAAACCCAAAGCAAGAGGCAGCTGAGCCGAACTGTGCCTGGACTTCTGGCCTTTTAAACTGCTAGATAATAAATGGGTGGTTTTTTAGCTAAATTTGTGGTAATAATTTTCTATGGCAACAACAGAAAACTCATACATAGAGTGTTAAACAAAATAATAGCAAACAATCAGTTATGTGTAGGCTGCCATATTCAAGAGAACACTTAACAAGATAGGTATAGAAATCACCAGTGAATGACAAGACCATGATGAAGCCCCAAATCAGGGCTCATCATCTTTGCTGATGGCAGTGGCTAGTCCCCCTCTTAACTTCTTGTCAGAAAATTTATTAGGAGTCTCATAATTATTGTAGTAACTTGAATATGTTTATGTATGAGGTAGAGTTCTAAGATGATCCCCAAGATCCCTGCCCCCTAATGTACATACCCTCCTCTTGTAGGTGATGGGATATTTGTGTATATGATAGGATATTTGTCCTCGATTATGTTACATCACATACGATCCAACAAAACAGATTGGAGTGGAATTTTCCTTCTGGTTTTGAAGAAATAAGCTGCCATGTTTTGAGAG
>NW_011888819.1:9135374-9138071 GCF_000151845.1 Pteropus vampyrus
AAGATAGGTATAGAAATCACCAGTGAATGACAAGACCATGATGAAGCCCCAAATCAGGGCTCATCATCTTTGCTGATGGCAGTGGCTAGTCCCCCTCTTAACTTCTTGTCAGAAAATTTATTAGGAGTCTCATAATTATTGTAGTAACTTGAATATGTTTATGTATGAGGTAGAGTTCTAAGATGATCCCCAAGATCCCTGCCCCCTAATGTACATACCCTCCTCTTGTAGGTGATGGGATATTTGTGTATATGATAGGATATTTGTCCTCGATTATGTTACATCACATACGATCCAACAAAACAGATTGGAGTGGAATTTTCCTTCTGGTTTTGAAGAAATAAGCTGCCATGTTTTGAGAGAGCCACAGGGGTAGGCCCTGAAGGAGGCCTCTAAGAAGTGACAGTAATCTTTGGCCTGTGCCCAACAATTAAAGAGGGACTTTAGTTCTACAACTGCAAGGAACAGAATTTTGCCAATGACCTCAATGAGCCTGGAAAAGGAATGTGAGCTCCAAGAGAGAATCCAGCCACAGCCTAGTGATTTCAGCTAGTAAGACAAGGAGAAGACTCAGCTGAGCAGTGCCTAGACTTCATAACTCAGAAGTATGTAATAATAAATAGGTGTGCTTTAAGCCATGAAGTTTGTGGTGATAATCTGTCATACAATATAAAACTAACATAGATTTATTCATTTAGTTCAAGCCTATCATTATATAGGCAATGATACAAAGGACAATCACCCTTCAGAGGCAAAATTACTGTTAAGGTGTACAGCGGGAATTAAAAGCCAGGTTTTGGTTCTGTGCTTCCATATTGTTATCTGTAGAATGAATTATTCATGGATTCTAAACCATTCCATAAACTATTTTATCAAACTTCCTCAAAATATTTACTACATACGATAGTTACTACAAAATATTTACTATAGCATGATACTTATGTTATACATAAACATTCACATACACCCACAGAGACACATATACACAATTACATACATATGTCTCACGCCAGCAGCCAGCTTCCCATCAAAGGACAATGTGACTCTTTGGAAAGCCACTTAGGACACTTGGTGGTATTAACTTTTACAAAAATGGTTTGATTTTACACAAGGAACTTTGAATTCTTGAATATGTATAACTGATTTGACATTCTTCTCAAGAGGTAAACAGCTGCACAGAAGTTTGAGTCCCCATGCCCATTTAGACTTCATAGGATTAAAACAGCCCAGAATAGCTGAAAGACTAATCTTACATGTTGTCCATAAGCAAAGAAAAATCTTCACGTAGACAAATCCATGAGATTCTTTCTCTTTAATAAAACTTCACATTTCCTGTAAATGTTTGATTGATATGGTTCTGAGGACCCTATATTGTCTATTGGTTTGAACACCAGTGCCACAAGAGCAACTGTGCATGCATCTCAAGGATAGTTTTCCATCAGCATTTAAGCATCAGGAGTATACATATGAGGATGGTCCATTCAGTGTCAGACCCCTTTTTCTGAGACTGACCATGACTGCCAATTATTGCCAGATGGAAGAGCAATAAAAAAAAGGCAAGAGAACTATACATCTGAATTCAGCTTTTCTTTTCTTGTTTTTCCTTTCAAATGTCATTAAAGCTGAATCCAAAATCTGACTCTCATTGTTATGTTTTACTTTTAGAAATCAGGAAGAAATTAAACAGGACAGGGAAACAAGTTCAAACAGAATGTTGAGCAAGGAAAAAATAAATTCTCTAATTAGAAAGCAGGACGACTGTTATTAAGAGCAAAACTACTCACTACGGGCAAAAGAGCCTATTAAAATAAATTGTCCTTATCCCATGATTATCATCTGAATATTTTTCCTCTGACAGGCAAAATTTTGAATTAAGATTTAAACCTGGGGTATATGTGAAATAATTTCCATTTGAATTTTGACACTAAGTAGAAAAACAAAGATATTTTGGGGGATTTAATAGGAAGTTTTTCAATGTCATCAACAAAACTGCTCAATTGTATGGAGTTTTAAGATATGAAATATGCACAATGTAAATATATAGTAATACTTCTTAGACAAGGAAGGAATCATAGAGAAGAAAATAATTCACATAAATATGAGTATTTGGAGTCTGGCTTACATAGCTTCATACCTCATAAATGACTCTATGAGGAAGACTGACTCCATTTTCCAATTAATGGAATATTGTAGGTATGTGCATAAGTATATAAATCTGTGCAATAAATAAACTTCTATAAAACCTATAAGTTCTCTGCAAAAATCCCCAACTTTTTAATTAAATTTTATTCTACCATTTCTCTTAAATCTTAGGAAATATTCTTCAATGTGTATAAAAATTATACTAAGTGGCAGTGCTATACTCCAGAACTAAGAGATCTTGAAAATAATACTTAGTTATTTTGCAATGATATCTTTTTAAAAGATAGCTTTTCAAAATACTTATCCTTTCATGATATTTTAGGTTTCCAGAGACAGGAGGTTTATCTTTGCTGTGAGTTTGGTTCTTAAGAAAAAAATTTAAAATATCTATTCTTAAATAAATCTCTACCAAAAAAAGTGGTACCTATGCGTGTCACAGATGAGGGTGTAATGATGAGTTACTTGAAGTTAACACAAATCATCACTATTATCACTATTTGATAATAAATGTGATATAGTCACATCCTCATAAAGTAGCTGCCTAAGGAAACTGTT
>NW_011888819.1:9138121-9143089 GCF_000151845.1 Pteropus vampyrus
ATTTGACATTCTTCTCAAGAGGTAAACAGCTGCACAGAAGTTTGAGTCCCCATGCCCATTTAGACTTCATAGGATTAAAACAGCCCAGAATAGCTGAAAGACTAATCTTACATGTTGTCCATAAGCAAAGAAAAATCTTCACGTAGACAAATCCATGAGATTCTTTCTCTTTAATAAAACTTCACATTTCCTGTAAATGTTTGATTGATATGGTTCTGAGGACCCTATATTGTCTATTGGTTTGAACACCAGTGCCACAAGAGCAACTGTGCATGCATCTCAAGGATAGTTTTCCATCAGCATTTAAGCATCAGGAGTATACATATGAGGATGGTCCATTCAGTGTCAGACCCCTTTTTCTGAGACTGACCATGACTGCCAATTATTGCCAGATGGAAGAGCAATAAAAAAAAGGCAAGAGAACTATACATCTGAATTCAGCTTTTCTTTTCTTGTTTTTCCTTTCAAATGTCATTAAAGCTGAATCCAAAATCTGACTCTCATTGTTATGTTTTACTTTTAGAAATCAGGAAGAAATTAAACAGGACAGGGAAACAAGTTCAAACAGAATGTTGAGCAAGGAAAAAATAAATTCTCTAATTAGAAAGCAGGACGACTGTTATTAAGAGCAAAACTACTCACTACGGGCAAAAGAGCCTATTAAAATAAATTGTCCTTATCCCATGATTATCATCTGAATATTTTTCCTCTGACAGGCAAAATTTTGAATTAAGATTTAAACCTGGGGTATATGTGAAATAATTTCCATTTGAATTTTGACACTAAGTAGAAAAACAAAGATATTTTGGGGGATTTAATAGGAAGTTTTTCAATGTCATCAACAAAACTGCTCAATTGTATGGAGTTTTAAGATATGAAATATGCACAATGTAAATATATAGTAATACTTCTTAGACAAGGAAGGAATCATAGAGAAGAAAATAATTCACATAAATATGAGTATTTGGAGTCTGGCTTACATAGCTTCATACCTCATAAATGACTCTATGAGGAAGACTGACTCCATTTTCCAATTAATGGAATATTGTAGGTATGTGCATAAGTATATAAATCTGTGCAATAAATAAACTTCTATAAAACCTATAAGTTCTCTGCAAAAATCCCCAACTTTTTAATTAAATTTTATTCTACCATTTCTCTTAAATCTTAGGAAATATTCTTCAATGTGTATAAAAATTATACTAAGTGGCAGTGCTATACTCCAGAACTAAGAGATCTTGAAAATAATACTTAGTTATTTTGCAATGATATCTTTTTAAAAGATAGCTTTTCAAAATACTTATCCTTTCATGATATTTTAGGTTTCCAGAGACAGGAGGTTTATCTTTGCTGTGAGTTTGGTTCTTAAGAAAAAAATTTAAAATATCTATTCTTAAATAAATCTCTACCAAAAAAAGTGGTACCTATGCGTGTCACAGATGAGGGTGTAATGATGAGTTACTTGAAGTTAACACAAATCATCACTATTATCACTATTTGATAATAAATGTGATATAGTCACATCCTCATAAAGTAGCTGCCTAAGGAAACTGTTCTTCTTGTGTGACCTTCTCTTGCAAAATAGTTACCAGAAGGCCCCAACAGATTTCCTCTCATGTTTCAATGTTCAGAAATGAAATATACGTCTACCTCTAAACCAATCACTGGTAAAAGGGGACCCTTGCTGGTTTAAATCAATCATGATTTATTACCTGAAGCTGAGAGAGGAGCCTACTTTCGTAAGCATGTACTCGCCAACTTGTACTGAAAAATATGATTTCAGCAATGAAGAATGGAGAAGCTATCGGATAGCCCATGTGTTAGCAAACTATGGCCACATTCATTTATTTGCATATTGCCCATGGCTCCTCCCCTGTTACAACAGCACAGTTGAGTAGAAGTGACAGACTATATGGCCTACAAAAGCTAAAATATTTACTACCTGGCCCTCTGCAGAAAAAGTTCGCCAGTTTCCGAGATAAGATAATCAATAGTGCCTTCCTTAATTTACATAGCTAGATCAAAAAGTTCTAGAACTCCCTACTGTAATTATGATAAGAAAATAACTGAGGTTATGTCTACAAGCCACCCATAGAGAAAGACTCACTGCTTTAGAATCTTTTTGTTTGGCAGATTAAGCCAGTTGTCAGGCAGTTAACAGAGAATTGAGAATGCAACTAGAATAGGAAAAATGGGAAGCAGCATGAGGACAATCAGCATTCAGAAGGGGGAAGGGTGCTATCTCGGAGATGTGGAAGACTAGCTATTTCCAAAACCATCAAGAGTCTTCCAGAGAATATCCTGCTTAGTCTGCAGTATAGATTATGCCTCTTCTGTGTATTCCTGTAACTAAACTAAAACATTACTCTAACAAAATATACTCTTCCAAGTGATTTTTAAACTCAAATACAGGCATAAGAAGAATTCAAACCAATGTTAAAACCTGTCTGGCAAGAAAGCCCCAAAGGATTGTAACATATTTAAAACATATTAAAACTGTTTCCAGTGGTCAGAACATAAAGCTCCTTTCCCTTAGCCAAGTAGAGTACAGAAGGCCAAGAAGGTGAAGCTAGAAGGATCAAAAAGGGATTGGAACAAATGAGTCACTTTCCTCTCTCTTCTAAGATGCCCAAACACGAGCACACAGAGAGGAAGAAGGTAGACATTTCAGGTTTGATCAAAATAACATTAGTCAGAAATGCTAGAAAAGCCAACAAGCTGGGAATAATTTTGATGCTGTAAGTAAAAAGAGCAAGTTCGAAAACATTCTTCTTTACAATATTTAGTACAAGCAAATAATAAGACAAAGGCTCAGATTAACTGCTTTTCTTGGTATAAGTGAAATCAGAGAGGTAAGCAAACAATGTGTAGGTACAGTGTACTAATGAAACTTCATCCCCACTTTTCAAACTTTTCCTGATGTGCACAGGATTCTTTCTCGACGTCCACAGTCACTCTGACTCACAGACAAATCTCTGAGTCCTGGGTTAGAGGCATGGGAGAGTAGACATATGTGTGTCTGCATGTGCATGGATGTAAACATCTTTCTCAGTCATCAATGGAATCATCGCAAAGTGAAAGGAAAATTAACTATCATCCAGTTTCTTTGATCAATAAACACACTCAGACCAGATTCTCAGGCTCCAAACTGGAAGCTTCTAAGATTCTTTATGAAGTCTTAGAAACAAGAATATAAAACTTGATATAAAACAATGGTAGAAAACAATGGAATATAATTTGGTGGAACCATAGGCTTTCTTTCTTGAACACATCGATTTTAAATAAAATAGTTTACTGCCTCATTATAACAGTTCCCTTCCATTTCGTGCTATTGAGCTTTAAGAAAAAACAACCTTTAATTGTCTGTCGCTCAATCTTTTCACATATAGGTTCAATACAAGCTCAACATCACTCTGTCTGTTGCTTTCCATTGAATAGTATTACAGACATGCTCTGCTTCCTTGAGTTAAATATTGTCCCTTTGTCCACAAAATATATTTGTAGTAAATAAAAATGTTTTTAATGAGATAAAGATCACTTTTTAAAGTTCCTGTTACTGCAAACAATAATTGAGTTTAAATGAAATTAGTTACAATTGACATGCAAACGATATATTTTCAAAGCTTCGAAGTAACAATTTTTCATTTAAAAACAATAGTCTTTTGAACCTTTGCTTTGTTAATGTGCTTTTGAATATAACCTGCTTTCAGTTAAGGCTTTTTATCTTTTCTATTACAGAATTCCTCAATATTTACCTCATCCTAAACATGTTTGTCCTGTCTACCCTGAATTGAATAATAATGTAAAAAGAAAAATAAAAACAACTTCATACACCGGAGAAAAAAGTTGCATCTCTTTGCTAACCTCCAGAGAAGGAAGGGGTGAGAAAATTAAACATTTTGGACAATATAATCTGATGCAGATATCTCAAAATGTGCTTTCTAGAGAAGGAGTTATGAAAGCTTGTTGCATTATAGAATATGTAAATGGGGTCCTTGTGGTCTATGTGTGAATGTAAATCACTTTAAGTTAATTAAGCACTTATGGAAATTGCTTTATATGATGTGGACTAGAAATCACTGCAGGTGACACAGACACAGTTCAAAGTGAACCAACTTCTATGTAAACGTGCCCTTAAGGTTAGTTGCATATGTAAAATTAAAAGTGATAACTGAACAAACTGCACTAATTCTTCTAGTGGCAGAATTTAAATTCTTCTATTGTTTTATTTTAATAAAATATTCTCTATAGCATTTCAGTTCCTCAAGCTAAGAAGTTAACAGAAAAAAATTTCTATAAGTAATGCAATGCAATATAAAATTATCAAATATGAAGGATTATCTTTTCAGTGATCAAATAACTTTGGTGTGATTCCTTTTTAGTTTGAATAATCACAGGAATTTAAAATAAAACAAGTTTTATGAAGAAACATATATACCTAGCCTCAGGTAACTACTGTTCAGTCAAAGATAATGTTATCTACCAGACTCAAGTAATCCAACTAACTACAAGCAAATATCTTTCAGATAAATCTGGGTAGTTATCAAATAACTAGACCAATTCTGAAGTCCTTAAAATCTTGGTTATGTTATTGTTTCGATATAATCATTTAGGTTTTGTTAGAAAAGTTAATGAAAAGATAATACCCCAATATAAAAAATGAGATGGGAAGGAATATTCAGTAATATTGAATAAATGTTAAATATGTAATTTTGTAAAAGGCTAGCCTAATTAATATCCATAAACGGGAAGCAATTTTTCATAAATTAGGATGTTATTATTTGGAAACATCTCTGTAAATTGTCTGAATACCCAAACAAATATACATTGATTAATAATAATGGCCAATCATTATACAGCATATGTTTTGAACACTGTGCCAAATGATTTACATATTTAAATCATTTTATCTCGAAACAACACTACAGAGTAAGAGTTATTATTATTTCCATCTCATAGATAAAGAAA
>NW_011888819.1:9143139-9157855 GCF_000151845.1 Pteropus vampyrus
AAAAAGAAAAATAAAAACAACTTCATACACCGGAGAAAAAAGTTGCATCTCTTTGCTAACCTCCAGAGAAGGAAGGGGTGAGAAAATTAAACATTTTGGACAATATAATCTGATGCAGATATCTCAAAATGTGCTTTCTAGAGAAGGAGTTATGAAAGCTTGTTGCATTATAGAATATGTAAATGGGGTCCTTGTGGTCTATGTGTGAATGTAAATCACTTTAAGTTAATTAAGCACTTATGGAAATTGCTTTATATGATGTGGACTAGAAATCACTGCAGGTGACACAGACACAGTTCAAAGTGAACCAACTTCTATGTAAACGTGCCCTTAAGGTTAGTTGCATATGTAAAATTAAAAGTGATAACTGAACAAACTGCACTAATTCTTCTAGTGGCAGAATTTAAATTCTTCTATTGTTTTATTTTAATAAAATATTCTCTATAGCATTTCAGTTCCTCAAGCTAAGAAGTTAACAGAAAAAAATTTCTATAAGTAATGCAATGCAATATAAAATTATCAAATATGAAGGATTATCTTTTCAGTGATCAAATAACTTTGGTGTGATTCCTTTTTAGTTTGAATAATCACAGGAATTTAAAATAAAACAAGTTTTATGAAGAAACATATATACCTAGCCTCAGGTAACTACTGTTCAGTCAAAGATAATGTTATCTACCAGACTCAAGTAATCCAACTAACTACAAGCAAATATCTTTCAGATAAATCTGGGTAGTTATCAAATAACTAGACCAATTCTGAAGTCCTTAAAATCTTGGTTATGTTATTGTTTCGATATAATCATTTAGGTTTTGTTAGAAAAGTTAATGAAAAGATAATACCCCAATATAAAAAATGAGATGGGAAGGAATATTCAGTAATATTGAATAAATGTTAAATATGTAATTTTGTAAAAGGCTAGCCTAATTAATATCCATAAACGGGAAGCAATTTTTCATAAATTAGGATGTTATTATTTGGAAACATCTCTGTAAATTGTCTGAATACCCAAACAAATATACATTGATTAATAATAATGGCCAATCATTATACAGCATATGTTTTGAACACTGTGCCAAATGATTTACATATTTAAATCATTTTATCTCGAAACAACACTACAGAGTAAGAGTTATTATTATTTCCATCTCATAGATAAAGAAACGGAGGCGCATTGAGTTTAAGTAACTGGTGTAAAGTCACACAGCTAATATTTGGGAAAACGAGGACTCCAACCCAGGAAAACTTACTCCAGAATTCATACCCTTAACCATAAAAATTTTAAAACAATAACTCATTTGTAAAAGTAGCCATTGACAGAAATACATAAGGGAATTCATCTCTGTATAAAATCATTACTAGTCATAAAAATTAAAATCATGAGACTTTTCGATTTCTTATAATGTTAGACATATAGATAGCGGAGAAATACTGGGTATTGGAGAAAAGTAAAAGGGATCAACTGATGCGAACATTTCAGCTAAATACAAGCATGGCTACAGCATTCCTACACCTTGATTGCTCAATATGTATGGGATAACTTAGAAGTGCTTAACCTAGAGAATGTGCTCCTAGCACTTAGTGCTTTGACAAACATTGTATTTATGTAACTATCAAATCATTTATAAAATGTCTTTCCCCAGGGCTTACTAGAAGTCAATCAGTTCTAGCCACTGAAAGAGTATACACATATGAAATGGAAAAATAAGTAAGATAATTGGGCTGTCAGAGTTCCTGAATCCTCTGGTTTCAGTGAAATCTCAACTACAACTCAGTTAGTTGTGTTTCTCCCGTCCTGAAATATATTTACACTGGGTATCTAAAACCTTAGAAAGTTCTCTATTCGAGCAACCCTAACACAGAAATGTGTGACACACTTAAGTATTCTGCAACTGTTAAATGCAAAGTAGATCCTGGCCTATTGGCCAGCTTGGCTTAACACATACTGACCTAGGTATTCAGCCAGCTATCATCTGCATATATTTGTCAGAAAATCAAATAACATCTGATGATTCTCCTAGCAGATCTCCATATGTATTTAATAAGAAAACACCACTTGAACAGCAGGAACTCCAGATTTGGAAATTCTCGGAATGGAAAACGGATGGTAGAAAGTTGAGACGGAAGAAAACTCCAATGGAAGTGGACACAAAAAGGCCTTACAGGGTAATATGATCCAGGTGGATTTACCATGCTATGAAGTCTGGTCATCAATCTCTCAAGGTCAGAAACTAGGACTTAACATTGCATCCAGAAATAAGCAATGCAATTACTCTAAATTTTCACAAAACAGATGTATAAGTAAGAATACGAACTTATTAATTCATAGTGGATACCATTTCTAATGTCCACATTTGCTCTAATCTTTACAGCCAATAATTGGACCAGTAGGTAGACTGATGACACAAGATTAAGGCAAAGTCCAAGAACAGACATAGGGAGTACTGTACTCAAGCCATGATGAGGCCTAAGAAATATTTCTGCCCATGACTAAGAACACACTTTGCTCATGAATGAGCGAAGTCCTCTAAAAGCTGAGACACTTTTCTTCCTGGACGATTCTGGAGATGAAAGTCCAAAATATTATTTGTTAAAATGACTTTTGCTGTACAGGCCAATTCATTTATTCCTTAACTACATTTTCCTGAGCAGGTCTATAGAATACAATTTCTATTCTCAATAATTATTATTTCTGTTTTGTTTTACTCTCAAAAAGCAAATATGTTTCTACTATCTCCAAGTTTTTTGGAGGCACCTTCTTATTATTCATGCCCCATGATATGATCTCATTGACATATAAGGCTGGAGAATTCAAGTTTTAAGTAAAGCCCAGGTCAATTTACAGTAGATCAATAATACCTGGGCAACTGCCATCAAAGGCTCCATATAGGCTAGTCAGACCATGTAGTTTTTTTAAATGTTCCTTAATTCTTACCCTCAGTTTGTTTATCTCTCTGAATTCTATTTCTCCTATTGATTTATAAATGTATGGGTATGAGTTTCCCCCAATATCACATTACCATTTTCTTTTTACTATTTCTCAAGGGAAATCTACTCCAGTTGCCACCACACCCATGAAGATGACCCACAGATCTGTATTTCACTAACTGCTGTCAGCATTTCAAAATATCTAGAAGCTCCACCTGTACAATATGCTGTTACCTTCAGCTGTCAATCTCCAAAATGAATTCATCATCTTCTTTTAAAAGCCCAATCAAATCCAATCATCTTCTGTGTTTCCCATTTCTAACAATAGCTCTCCTTCCCAGACACAGACAGGGACATTCAGACTGTCTTTTCTCTACTTCTGTCCATTCCACTTCAGGGTGTGGGGTTGGGCATTTTTATTATTTTTATTTTTTCACATATTTGAAGGGGCTAAGGAAATATCTTTCTAATTAAACTCCCCATTTTCAGTATCTCTATTTCATTTTATCACTTCGAAATTATTCCTAAAGCACAGCGATGATTAAACAATCTTCCTGCATAGAAAATTTCAGTAATGTTAGCCTTTACTTGCCAAATAAACTAAAGGGTCCCCATGATTGTTCCAAATTCATCTTTCTCGGCTTATCTGCATTACCGTTTTGTTTTGTTTTGTTTTTTTAATTTGATCTTCTCCATTTCATGCTTGATGCATTTTTCTACCTCATGTTTTTTTGTCTTTGTCTGAAATATCTTCAACCTCAGTATGGGAAGCAATTTTTCATAAATTAGGATGTTATTATTTGGAAACATCTCTGTAAATTGTCTGAATACCCAAACAAATATACATTGATTAATAATAATGGCCAATCATTATACAGCATATGTTTTGAACACTGTGCCAAATGATTTACATATTTAAATCATTTTATCTCGAAACAACACTACAGAGTAAGAGTTATTATTATTTCCATCTCATAGATAAAGAAACGGAGGCGCATTGAGTTTAAGTAACTGGTGTAAAGTCACACAGCTAATATTTGGGAAAACGAGGACTCCAACCCAGGAAAACTTACTCCAGAATTCATACCCTTAACCATAAAAATTTTAAAACAATAACTCATTTGCAATAGTAGCCATTGACAGAAATACATAAGGGAATTCATCTCTGTATAAAATCATTACTAGTCATAAAAATTAAAATCATGAGACTTTTCGATTTCTTATAATGTTAGACATATAGATAGTGGAGAAATACTGGGTATTGGAGAAAAGTAAAAGGGATCGACTGATGCGAACATTTCAGCTAAATACAAGCATGGCTACAGCATTCCTACGCCTTGATTGCTCAATATGTATGGGATAACTTAGAAGTGCTTAACCTAGAGAATGTGCTCCTAGCACTTAGTGCTTTGACAAACATTGTATTTATGTAACTATCAAATCATTTATAAAATGTCTTTCCCCAGGGCTTACTAGAAGTCAATCAGTTCTAGCCACTGAAAGAGTATACACATAGGAAATGGAAAAATAAGTAAGATAATTGGGCTGTCAGAGTTCCTGAATCCTCTGGTTTCAGTGAAATCTCAACTACAACTCAGTTAGTTGTGTTTCTCCCGTCCTGAAATATATTTACACTGGGTATCTAAAACCTTAGAAAGTTCTCTATTCGAGCAACCAACACAGAAATGTGTGACACACTTAAGTATTCTGCAACTGTTAAATGCAAAGTAGATCCTGGCCTATTGGCCAGCTTGGCTTAACACATACTGACCTAGGTATTCAGCCAGCTATCATCTGCATATATTTGTCAGAAAATCAAATAACATCTGATGATTCTCCTAGCAGATCTCCATATGTATTTAATAAGAAAACACCACTTGAACAGCAGGAACTCCAGATTTGGAAATTCTCGGAATGGAAAACGGATGGTAGAAAGTTGAGACGGAAGAAAACTCCAATGGAAGTGGACACAAAAAGGCCTTACAGGGTAATATGATCCAGGTGGATTTACCATGCTATGAAGTCTGGTCATCAATCTCTCAAGGTCAGAAACTAGGACTTAACATTGCATCCAGAAATAAGCAATGCAATTACTCTAAATTTTCACAAAACAGATGTATAAGTAAGAATACGAACTTATTAATTCATAGTGGATACCATTTCTAATGTCCACATTTGCTCTAATCTTTACAGCCAATAATTGGACCAGTAGGTAGACTGATGACACAAGATTAAGGCAAAGTCCAAGAACAGACATAGGGAGTACTGTACTCAAGCCATGATGAGGCCTAAGAAATATTTCTGCCCATGACTAAGAACACACTTTGCTCATGAATGAGCGAAGTCCTCTAAAAGCTGAGACACTTTTCTTCCTGGACGATTCTGGAGATGAAAGTCCAAAATATTATTTGTTAAAATGACTTTTGCTGTACAGGCCAATTCATTTATTCCTTAACTACATTTTCCTGAGCAGGTCTATAGAATACAATTTCTATTCTCAATAATTATTATTTCTGTTTTGTTTTACTCTCAAAAAGCAAATATGTTTCTACTATCTCCAAGTTTTTTGGAGGCACCTTCTTATTATTCATGCCCCATGATATGATCTCATTGACATATAAGGCTGGAGAATTCAAGTTTTAAGTAAAGCCCAGGTCAATTTACAGTAGATCAATAATACCTGGGCAACTGCCATCAAAGGCTCCATATAGGCTAGTCAGACCATGTAGTTTTTTTAAATGTTCCTTAATTCTTACCCTCAGTTTGTTTATCTCTCTGAATTCTATTTCTCCTATTGATTTATAAATGTATGGGTATGAGTTTCCCCCAATATCACATTACCATTTTCTTTTTACTATTTCTCAAGGGAAATCTACTCCAGTTGCCACCACACCCATGAAGATGACCCACAGATCTGTATTTCACTAACTGCTGTCAGCATTTCAAAATATCTAGAAGCTCCACCTGTACAATATGCTGTTACCTTCAGCTGTCAATCTCCAAAATGAATTCATCATCTTCTTTTAAAAGCCCAATCAAATCCAATCATCTTCTGTGTTTCCCACTTCTAACAATAGCTCTCCTTCCCAGACACAGACAGGGACATTCAGACTGTCTTTTCTCTACTTCTGTCCATTCCACTTCAGGGTGTGGGGTTGGGCATTTTTATTATTTTTATTTTTTCACATATTTGAAGGGGCTAAGGAAATATCTTTCTAATTAAACTCCCCATTTTCAGTATCTCTATTTCATTTTATCACTTCGAAATTATTCCTAAAGCACAGCGATGATTAAACAATCTTCCTGCATAGAAAATTTCAGTAATGTTAGCCTTTACTTGCCAAATAAACTAAAGGGTCCCCATGATTGTTCCAAATTCATCTTTCTCGGCTTATCTGCATTACTGTTTTGTTTTGTTTTGTTTTTTTAATTTGATCTTCTCCATTTCATGCTTGATGCATTTTTCTACCTCATGTTTTTTTGTCTTTGTCTGAAATATCTTCAACCTCAGTATGGATTAATCCAATAAGACCTACTGAAAAGAACTCTATTTATTTACAGTATGTAAATAGCTCCTGTCATACTCAATGTAGACATCTAACACGAAGCAACAAATACATAAGTTTTATGTCAAAATTCTTTTTAAATGTGAAGAAAGTACAATATAGCAATGTTACCAAACAGATGGACATTTATTAAAATGTAGAAGCTCTAAAAGTACCATTAAACTTAAAACACATAAAGGAAAACAATTCAAGTTTACCTTTTCTTTATGACCCATCTCAAATGTTCTTAGTTCATGTTGCTATCTTGAATTCTCTCATCCTTCTTCCCCATCAGCTATCTACTGCCTCATCAACTAGATTTTAACTCCACATCTACAAACTATGTATTTATTAATCAACATAATTCTAATAATTATTATTAATTCTTGGATTATTTTCATCATGTTGCACATATATCTCATGCAAGAAGTTAAGCTTCTTGAAAAGAAAGTTCATGTCTGATTTATTTTGATATATTTATGTAGCTTAATATAGTGCCTTGAACAAAAGGCAATTCAGTTATTAAATGACTTTATTCTCTACATCTTTGATGTCAAGAAACTTTGATGTTAGGTGCATAAACAAAGTCTGCTTTCCACGTTTAGTCGAAAATTAAATTTTATGTTGAGTTGGGATATTGCCTTTCAAATGGAGTGAGTTTAATATATTTGTAATGATATATAAGTATGTATATATTATAACATGTATTATATATATTTATATTCTATATTACATAGTATAAGATATATATAACCATATTATTATATATTATAGTTATACTATAATTACATACACATACATACACATATCAATACCAACACCATTACCAACTTTTCACATTATTAAAGGAAAGCAAAAATATGAATTATTTGTACTGTCCAAGTAAATTCCCTACTGCTCCCATTTTTTGGCTCTATTTTTCCAGCATTTCCTGTACCTGGGAATTTTCAGATCCTGGAGCAAATAGTGAGCTATTGTGGAAAGGACCTCAAAGTAATATTCAGTTTTCACACTCCATAGCTTCCTCTCCATCTGTATGGAATGGGTCTACAAGGGGTTTTCATATAATTTTATGAGCTCCAGGCAAAAGGACATATTGGTAAGCCACTGGCAAAGTCAAAGAGTAAACAGGGGCACATTAGAAGGGTTATATGTTCGCCACATATAAAATTCTAGGCATACAGAATGGGCAGCAGTCCTGAGCTCAGCACTGTCCCCTCTGTGACTATTACAGGCCTTTTACATTTTCGGGATTTTCAAGTTTACCTTCCAATGGATAAGAAAGTGATTAAGGAGTAAAGAGGTTAAGTAAATTGTCCAAGTCAAGGCGCTAATTATCCATGTCTCGAAAATTTTCAAGTCCTTTTAGTCCTTTTTAATCTCCCTCATTTACCCTAAGCTCCTAGGAGAGTGTTCTGAGACAGGGGACTCCAAAAAGATGCACTCTTCCTAGAAATCTAGGCATTTGTATTAAATTAGTCTGGGAAATCAGGGAAAAAGGAGACATTTACTAACATTTTGTTTCTGTGAATTTAGGTGGCAGATGATGGAACTGTACAATGAGATAAGGAGCAGGAAAGAGATTGGGACAAATAATTTAATTAAGATAAAAGAACCATTTTAGCACCATAATCCATGTGATATTTCTTCAGTTCTCCCAAGTTTTCAGTGTTATTAAATCTTGGTACAGTTTCCCAGTCCCATCTCCACCCTTTTTCCTGTCAATTCCAGACATTCACATATAGGATTCTTTAAAAATTAATTGATAAACATAATTAACAGAAAATACTACATAGTACATACAATGAACTACACATTGAAATTTCTTAGATGTTTCAGGCTACAAAAGTCATTGCCATTATCTATAATCATTGATACTTTATTGAGTTTTCTAAATGGACCGACAAAGCCTCGGAGTATCAGAATTTAGCTTCCCAGCTTTCCCAGGACTCCACTGCACACCGTGAATCTTGAATGCAGCCAAGAACTCATGATCGGCTCTCCCTAGTACATCACCTGTCCATTGGCTCTGACTCTGTTCCCAAATTATTTGGGCTGTAAAATTTCTTGTCTCAAATTCCAATAATAAATTCTATACTATATAACTCCACCGCACCCCCCAAAGGGGGAACTGAATCACTTTCATTGATGGCTGCCATTTGTTTTTTTTATTTTCTGTTTGTTGGGTTTTTGGTCATAGAGTCAATTTCTCTCCTGTAAGCTCTCCAGTGGCCATTCACTGTACTCTTTATGTCCTCTCCCTACATCACAGTCTTACTATGCTTACATTTCCAAAGAGTAAATTCCCACTTATACTATTGAACGTCAGATGCAACGATGTTTATATGGTCATATGCCACATAACAACAGACATACATTCTGAGAAATATGTCATTGGGCAATTCTGTCATGTGAATATCATAGCGTGTACTCACATCACACAAACCTAGACGGTACAGCCTACTACACACCTCGGCTAGATGATAGAGCCTATTACTCCTATGTTATAAGCCTGTACAGCATGTTACTGAACTGAATACTGTAGGCAATTGTAACACAATGGTAAGGATTTGCATATCTAAACATATATAAACATAGAAAGAATGCAGTAAAAACATGGTATAGAAGATAAAAAAAGTAGAACGCTTGTATAGGGCACTTACCAGAAATGGAGAGTACTCTGGGTGAGTGAGTGAGTGGTGAGTGAATGTGAAGGCCTAGACATTACTGTATGCTACTGTAGACTTTATACACACTCTACATTTAGGCGACACTAAATTTATAAAGCAAGACGAGATTAAATCAAGCACAACAGAAAATGATATAATCGAGCGACAGAGCAAACACAAAATGTATGAGGCTGCTGCCAGCATAACACAGCATACTGTTTTATAGCAAATGTTTTTATATAAGTAGAAAGAATACAATAAAAAGTGAATACATAAACTATTAACATAGTCATTAATTATCAAGTATTATGAACTGCACATAATTGTATGTGCTATATTTTTATACAACTGGCATCACAGCAGGTTTGTTTACACCAAGAAGGAATGCACACACACACACTATGAACACCCAAGTAATGCATTATGCTATGATATTACCAGGGCTAATGCATTAGGCGACAGGAATTTTTCAGCCCCATTATAATCTTATAGGACCACCATAGCATTGTATATGTGGTCCATCATTGACCAAAATGTCATTATGTGATGCATGACTGTACAGAGATTAACTGTCAAATGACTATAATAAACATAGTTTTTACTTAGGTAGAAACACATACACACACATATATACTGATTCACATATTTATTCATAGGCTTGGACACACACACACACACACACACACCCCAGCAGCCTGGTTGTAGCATTATTACCTTCCATGAAATAACATTAAAGGGAATCAAATAAAATATTACCGAAACTATCTGTGAGCTTTTTCATTTCTACTGTAACTACGCTTAAGCCCATCCATGCCTATATCTGCAGTTGAGAGCCCTGCTCAAAGAAATGAGACATCAACTCCTATTTGATATATTCCTAGGTCTTGGCTGAGAGCATTTCATCAGAGATGAACTGCACCTAATGCAATCACCAGAATTAAAGCAGTTAAGAGAGTGAAACTCTCTGCCAAGAAAACTCAGCTGTATTGTGCTCTTGCTCGCTTGCTATTCCAGAAAGTATGTAACTAGTACTAATAAGTCGCTGGCTCCCATTCCAGAAAGAGTAGCAGGAACAAAAATGCTGACCTCGGTACATTTGTCCTCTCTTTACAATCCATGAAATTCTCACTGATGGATCTACAATGCAACGCATCCATCCATTCCATTACCGTTCTTTCCAAGAGCCTTTTAGGAACTTGCAAAATCAATATAATTCTGTAAGTAAAATAAATCTCCATCAATACGATAACAAAAACGTGTCATATTTTAACTGATAGTTATTTAAACCAAAAAACATGGGGGGGGCGGTAATTCTATTACAATGATTTAATTTTACTTCAAGGAAATTAAGTAATTACTATAAAAATAATAATTTAATTAAGGTATTACCTTAATTAAAGTTTATTTAAAGCTTTTTAGATTTCCATATTCAGCTAAAAATGCATCAAAACATTTCTTTCATTTAGGCTTATACGTGATCCAATTCCTAATACATATGGACATGGGATAGAGTAAATGAGTATTTTTCAGTGTAAGATAGGATAAAGAACACTTTCAGACATATCAAAAAATAATCTATTTTAATGATGAAGTTATGTAACAAAATGCTTTTTCATAGGAAAGGAAAAATTGAGCTTGACAATACATCTTTTAATTTGTGTGCAATTTCTCAGTTATTTTTTTTTCTTGGAATTTTCTATTTATGTTCCCAGAGACAAATTAAGTTTTTGAAATTTAATTCAGCTGGGATATATTCTCACTGTGCATAACAAAAATACACATTGTGTATCTTTATATAGCTAGATGTTGTGCATACACACAAGTCAGCATAACTGTAAAGAAATGGCTACCTGAATGAACCATTTCTCCTAGCAAAGCCAGCACTTCCAAGTATACAAGGAAGCAATACACACGTGCGTGCACACACACGCACGCACACACACACACACACAATCTATACACGGTAATTCCCCCCTTCTCCACAATTTTGCTTTCCGTGGTTTCAGTTACCTGCAGTCAACCATGCTTCAAAAACATGAACTGAAACATTCCAGAAATAAACCATTTGTAAGTTTTAAATTGCATGCTGGTCTGAACGGCATGATGAAATCTTTTTCATCTCACTCCGTCTCACCCGGGATATGAATCACCTCTGTGTCCAGCATATCCATGCTGTATACACTACCCACCACTTAGTCACTTACTAGCCTTCTCAGTTATCAGATCGACTGTTGAGGTATCTCGGTGCTTGTGTTCATGTCACCCTTATTTTACTTAATGATGACCACAAAGTGTAAGAGTAGCGATGCCGGCAATTTGGATATGCCAAAGAGAAGCTTGTAAAATGCTTCAAATGAAAAGAGATGTATACATAGGAAAAAAACAGTACAGTATATATAGGGTTCAGTGCTATCCATGGTTTCAGGCCTCTACTGGGGATAAGGAGAGATTATCACTATCACTTTTTAAAAATAAAATGCTTGCACTTTTCAGGCAAAGGCAGCATTTATTTCCGAGGTGGCTGATAACTTTACTTTGGAAGGTTATTAATGAATTATTTAAGATTTACAAAGTTAGTCCCAGTGCGTAGTATAGAATAAAGGTTGAAAGTAAATTCGTCCTGCAGAATAAAAAATGTGGAGTTTGAGAGGTGAAACTTAAGAGAAGTTAGAAAGAAACATCTTGAAGAGAAATTAGAAAGAAACATCTTGACAATTGGTGTAGATTATTAGAGAAAGGCACTTGTTGAAAATGCTCTAAGATATTCAGCAAATTAAAGTTTAAGTTGTTGGCTATGTTGTAATTCTCTTTCAAATAAAAAATGTTAATAATGACAGTTATTTTTAGTTGATTTCTTGGGCGAAGGGAAATAATGAAGAAAAAGTTGGGCGGAGAGAAAATCAATCAGTGAAGCAATGTGAAGTGATAATACAGTAAGGGAACAAATTCAGAATTAAAGGTATCTGGACCACATTAATTCCTTGAAAATCCTCAAGAAAAAAAAATGAAGAGAGTGCTGGTTTCACACTGTATACTGATAAGGCTTTTATGCCATTTTAAGTGTATATTAGAAGAAGGCTTGGAACTACTCGGGATACCCAAAATCTGTCATTTATCATTAGTACTAGAGATATCAAGCACAAGCTATTGTTGTATTGTAAAAACTGATCATTTAGTGTGATCCAATGTGAAATGAGATGGACAGAAAATAATCTTTGCTCTGTATATCACAGTAAATGGCATTTAGGATTCAAATTAAGCACACCTGATTGAGTTATCACACCAAGACTGATTATACAATGTGCCTGTCTTAGCTCTGGCTGTCATACCCAAATATCATAACCTGGGTGGCTTAAACAACAGACATTTATTTCTCACAGTTCTGGAAGCTGGGAAACTCAATATCAGTGTGCCCGCATGGTCTGCTGCTGGCGAAGGCATTCTTTCTGGCTTACAGATCTGCCGACATCTTGCTGTGTCCTCACATGATGGAAGAGAGAGGGAGGGAGGGAGAGGAAGAGAGGGAGACAGGGGGAGAGAGGGAGACAGGGAGAAGGAGGAAGTGAGGGAGGGAGAGAGAGAGAGGAAGCAGCTCTCTGGTGTTTCTTCTTATAAAGATGAATCCTGTCATGAGGGCTCCACTAAACCTAATCACCCCTCCAAGATTCCACTTCCAAATGCCATCACATTGGGCGCTAGAGCTTCAACATATGAATTGGGGGGTATGTAATTCAGTCAATAGCCTCATAACGAAAACTACTTATATATTATATTTATGTTATATATACATATTTTATATATTATATATTCATATGAATAGGAACATATACATATATTAGTGTATATATGCAAATTCTTTATTGAGGGTATCTGCTTCTCTGTAAACTTACTCTGTAAACAGTCTACACAGCTTAAACTTTACACACTTTTTGCCCAGCCCTTATATGTACACAAACACAGAATAACACACTAACAGAGGATAGGCTACTAAGTGAAAATGTAACCTGCAACAAATAACTATTTCTCTGGGTAAAGTGTCAGGTCCAGGTAAAACACTCAGAGGTGGCGTTTTTTAGGGTGGTGATTAGCATTCATCTAAGAAATGAAGCTCCCCATCCCCAGGCTGTGTGGTATAGGGGAAATGTTTTCAAAGATAAAAACAGTGAACCTAGACAGTGCACAAGTTCTTTCTGAGTCAGCTTTACAATATATATCTCTGATTTTCTGGTCAGTTGTAATATTTTGAACAAAATATTACAACTGACCAGAAAATCAGAGATAATTAATTACTCATTGAGAATAGAAATGAATCCTAATTCCAAATCAAAGTACTTTAATACTGTGCATTTCATTCCTCTTCTTCTTAATGTTTGAGAATGTATTTATAGAGTGAAGCTAACATACAAAGGAGATATGCTTTAAGGCAGAAATGGTATTTTAGAAACTCTTATCCATTAATTCACTCAGCAAATACTTACTGAACACCTACTACCCTAAGAGGAAGACAATAATGAATGAGTCACACCTGTTCTCAAACAGTATCTGATCCTGCGGTAGTGAGAGATAATCTGCCCTCATAGAGCAGGATAATGTACTATGACAGATGGAGACTGGACTGCTGTGACATCTCAGAGAAGACTGCAAGTTAGAAAAGACTTCCAAGAATGAAAACTTTGATGTAAGGAAAGGAATTTGCTCGATGAAAGAGTGGGAGACAAATGGATAAAATTCAGTAGGAGCATGACAGTCTATGAATTGGGGATGGAGGAAGATAACTGGGTAAAGTGCTGAGGTCACTCCTTGCTTCCAAAAAAGCAACTCTGTTTTTGTCTGTTTTTAAAATTTCACCCGAGATTTTATTTGAGTGAAGCTTCATGTAAACAAAAAAAGATTAAGAGCTTACAGTAAGGAAATTTTAGGAGTTTAAAATAGCTGGAACTGAGAGGATATGTATAAAAACGATAGAAAATTAAATGAACGGGGTTGTCAAAGGACAAACAATAAACTTGATTAAATGAGAATCTAAGTGGAATAGGATGAAATGGAACTTTCCTCTTATATAAAAGTCTCTAATCAGAACTGGCAACATCACACCTCATTAGAAAAAAAAAAAAGAGAGAAACATTTACTTACAGTAAGTATGGTTCCTCATAATGGAAGCATGGCTTTTGTGGGTCAAGAAAAAGCAGAGTTCTTCTTATTCATAATAATGGTAAAACCTATTTTTCCAGACAGAACAAAATCGAAGCCAGGCTAATAAGAAAACACATATTTTTCTTAATTTTTTTCCATATGAACTTTCACCTTGTTGCGATATGTTTGTGTCTTAGGTAATCTGATAAAGTTTAACACTCTACTGTGCTGTGCACATGAAACTAATAGAAGATAATGTTGAACGTAAATGGTAATTGAATAAAAATAAAATAAAACACCAAAAAAAAAAAAGACTAACGCCCCCTAGTGGCAGATAGGACTGGAATAAATGCCTCTTCCCTTCTCCTGTACACTGAATGTTTGTGTCTCCCCAAATTCATGTGTTGAAATCTTAAACCTCAACATCATGTTATTAGAAGC
>NW_011888819.1:9161435-9180037 GCF_000151845.1 Pteropus vampyrus
TAGTGTTTGCCTCGTACAGAAATAAAACAAATTCATAGATTACTTAGGTACATATTAGTTTACTTTAGGTGATGCTGAGGTTACAAAGAATCCCAAATTATCAGTATATAACAACAATATATTTTTATTTCTAATTCAATTAAGCTGGTTTACTATGGTTCTGTTCTACATTCTAGAATGTAAGCTGAAAAAAATATCAGCCACCTATAATATATGCTCCTCATGGCAAAGAAAAAAGAACAATCAGAAAACCATAAAATGGCCCTTAAATTTTCTGCATAGGCCTATCACACACCCCTTTCTCTTACAAAGCAATGACCATGAATAAAATCAGTGAGACAAGTTGTATAATCCATTTTCAGGAATGATAAGAATAACAAGTAGGAACAATAATAAAATAATACCACATGTAACTTTTAAGAAAAAAAAAGGTAATTCTGTTTCAAAATGACAGAAGAATGAAAAAAAAGGGAGAATGAAATTCAGAAGAAAAGAAGGGAGAGAAGGGAAGGAGGGAGAGAGATTTAGATGCTGTGTTGGTGATAAGCTAGAAATGGACCAGACAAGAGACAGAGAGACCAGCTACAAGGCTCATGCTTGCTATCATCTAAATAAAAAATAATGAGAGACTGCTAGGACGCATGCCCAATAATGATGTGAGACCTGTAGTGCTATGACTTTCATCATTATTAAACAAACTGTATCTAGTATAATTTTTAAAACAAAGGTCATGGGAAGATCAAATATTAAATACTTAAATTAAGGCATGGAAGTAATGGGACAAACTGTTACTGAAGGTAAATTTTCCCTGTGTGTAATTTAAACTGTTTACCCAAAGCCAATATATTAGCACTTTCAACATTCTAGCTTATTGTTACATAAATAAAAGGGTTATAAATTGTAAGGCATAGCAAAGTTGTAGGCACAGATTTATATTGGAATGTTTCTAAAAATTCATGATATTGCCTATCTATGAAACAAATGTTTCTATCTCATTATATTAAGATATTGTTAAGGACCGAATGTCTGAGCTTAGCAAAAATTCACATATTGAAGCCCTGGCCCCCAATGCCTTAATATTTGGAGATGGGGCCTTTGGGAGATAGATCAGGCGAGCACAGTCCTGGTCTGATGAGATTAGTGCCCTTACGAGAAGAGATCACAGAGAGCTTGTTCCATCACATGAGGACACGTCGAAAAGGCGGGTGTACACAAACCAGGAAGAGAGCCCCCACCAGAACTTGCCCACGCTGGCACTCTGATCTCAAACTTCAGCCTACAGAACTGCGTGAAAATACATTTCTGTTGTGTAAGCCACTCAGTCTCTAGTATTTTGTTATGGCAGCCCAGGCTAACTAAGACAGATTTAATAACAAAATAAATAAGACTACAGACATGGCAGACCAAAATTTAAAAAAAACAAAAAACAAAAAACAAAAAAAAACCCCTTCAGAGTGTTTCATTATTTGAAAGGATTTAGTAAGTACGTAAATAGCTGCAATGAATAACACTCTTCTTTGGAACCAAGCCATATCTGTCTGTCTCAAAGAATAGAAAAAGCATTTGCCAAGCTGGAGTGTTTGGAAACTATCGTACATCTTTTTTACAATTTGATCTTGTGCTTCCTTCAATTAATTTGAAAAATAGATTTTTTTCCGACAGATTGGTTCATGCCTGTTACTATGGCCAATTTCTTATGGCTCTTCTTTCTACTTTCAATTTCTTATGGCTCTTCTATGCTACACTTTCCACTGAACGTTGAATAAATAAATGATTTCATTTTTATTTGAGGGTTGACTGTAAGTCCCCAAGAATCAGGCCTGTCACGCCTTACTCAGTTCCTGGACTGACTTTCTAAAATGCTTTTTATTCACATAGATCCACTCTATACCTATTTAAAGTATAGAAACACCTCAGGCTGTTATAATATCCATTTCACTAGTTAAGAGCTGTTTTAGTTACACACAAAGGTGGAGAAAAGATGTGATCAGTCCTAGTAGCCATCTTTGTGGATGTCTGTAAGCACTAGGAATAGTAATAAAACAATAACATCTACTAAGCAATTCGTATGTGCCAGATATGGTAATAAGTATTTTATAATACTTTTTAGTCATCAAAATAACCCACTGACAAAAATACTATTATTATCATCATTTTACAAATGAAGGAACTGAAGTTAACAGAATTTAAGTAAATATCTGGATTGTTTACTACCTATCATAGACATGATCACATGAAAAAATAAAACCAAAGCTAGAAAAAAAAGGATTAAGAGATTAAGACACATTTATCAATTTGATCTCTATCCCATCTCCTTGCTGCAGTGAAAATCTGTGTGTAGAAAGAAATTCCTTGGCTTTCCAAAATGTTTGCTTAAAAAGATCTCTGTCATAGAGACTCTATTAAGACCACATATGCATACACACAGAAAATACTAGAGTTGCATTTATTACCCAACTTTTTTTGCTTTGCAACTGCCAGGCACTCATCAGCTACATTCCAGGAACATCACACCATTTCTATATTATCAGAAACTTATCCACATATGATTTCCCCAAGGATAAGTGTCCCATAGGGAGAGTTTGATGAATGTCCTCCAGCAGCGGATTTTAAATGGATTTTTACTTCTGTCTAAACTGCTTTAGTTGAGGCTCTGCTGAAGGTAAGGCAATGCCAGATGACCTGTTAGGGTCCCTTCCAAATCTCAAGCTCTAATATTCTGAAGAACTCAAGAACCTTCGCCATCTATTATTCAAATTCATGGAATTTCCTCTGGTGCTGTTGCATAACATTTTCCTCCTTAATACATTAAATTATGCAATTCATTTCCATTTTTTCCAGCCTACCCCACAGTCCCTTCTAATATGATGCATTCTGAATATACGCTGCTAGAAAGAATAATTCCTACAAATTAATGTCTTGTCATAGAAAATGTCAACTTAGTCTTAGAATAACAGAACAATAAACTAAAAGCAATTCCATAAAGTAGTGGTGCATGGCTAAAGAAAAATTTGTCCTTTGTCAGGTTTTTGGTAAGTGTAATAAGGGAGCTAGTCTTTAAGATAAAAATTATCTTTAATATATTTTAAAATGTAGAATTTTATTAAAATAAACCCACCATTGTTTTTTTATCATTAAGAAAACTCTTTTTTATGTATAGAAATTATTGATGTGGAATATCCAGCAACTGATGTGAAGAAAATCCAATAAGATATAAAACAGATTTGTTTATTAAATATATTTCAAATTTCTTAGTACATACAGCTCATGTGGCTAACTTTGGCATTATGCAGAAACATAAACAACATAAAACTATTAAGTGGGATCTAAATTATTTAAAGAATACATCCCACTTTGAATTTAGGGGACTAGAAGAATTATACAGTTTCACAAATCTATAATGAATTTCATAGCACTGCCATTACTAAGAATGGAACATTAAAGTAATTTTACAAATAAGAGTTTTATGAATAAGCATACAATATATGCATGTATGTACATATATGAGATTATGACATGTAGGAATATATTTTGATATGTAAATTATATATATTATTGATCTTCTTATTGAATATTGCATTCCCCATACCCTCTCCCCTTACAAGAGAACCTATCTCCTCTTAAAATTATAAGTATATAATTATATTTAGTATGATATTAATTGTTTATTAGCTGTGTCATTTCCACTAGAATATATGACCATGTGGGATGAAATCTTCTTTAAAAACTTTTTTATTATATGAAATTTCAAACATATGCCAAAGTAGACAGGATAGTATAATACACCCCCATGTACTTGTTACCTAACTTCAACAATTATCAACTCATGGCTATCTTTTTATATCTATACTCGTATATTCTACATACACCCTGGATTATTTTGAAGTAAATCACCCACTACATATTTTATCTGTAAATATTTCAGCATGTATCTCTACAAGAAAAAGTCTCTTTGTAAAATATATCATTGCAATGATACTCTCACACCTAAACAAAATTAACTAATATCTTAACATCATCAACTATCTAATCAGTATTCTAAAGTCACTTATTGTGCTGCTAATTTTTTCTACAAATTTTCATTTGAGTCAAGATCCAAATCAGTATTGTCACTAAAAATAAATAAATAAGAACTCGAGACACAGTGAGTATTAAAGTACACTTACTACTAGGCAAGTCAGGGAAAACCTGATCCAACACAAAGGAGCTAGGTTCTGTGGGACAGGGTCTTCAGAGTAAGTAACAAAGAATAATCAGAGACCATTAGTTGAAGTATTGAGAATTTACTCATGTATAGGAATCTATAACAGCCTCTTAGAAGATTATCATCCAGACCAAAGGCAAGGATAAGGGTGGTGGCAAGGCAAAAGCATCAAAGTATTATAAAGAAAAGCAACTGGTTTTTTTAAAACAAAGTCCTTGGCTTGTTGGTTCATGACAAGGCTGAGCAGAGGCAGGTTGCTGACTTCTGGTTCCCTTTATTGAGGATGGATAGAGCAGCTGAGCAGTAGATTGCAGCGACACTGAGTAGTAGACACCGAGCAGTAGAAACTGCAACTAGGCATGAATTTCACTTCATGAAGTTCACTTCATGAAGTTCATGAAGTTCATGAAGTCAGGCTATTGTTCTGCTGCTTTTGACCAATTTTCTAAGAAGTCTTGGCCCTACTTGCATAGTAACTCACATCTTCATTCTTCCAGATTCCAAATCATGCAGTAGGCAAGTCCTTATGCATGTGTTCAAAGCTCAGAGGGCTTTCTTTGTTAAAACGTTTAATTCCTTGATTTGACCTTATGTATCTCATAAGTTTCACTCCATCATTTATTTATTTTTAATTTCTAATTTATTTGTTGAGTTCTCAGTCTAGAGTCCTTCACAGAATAGATTTGCTACCTTTCCCTGTGATAGCATACATCATGGTCCTTTGCTGTATTTCCTACATATTGATAGTGAGACCTTGAAGCTCGATCAAATTTAGATTAAATTTCTTTGGTAAGTAGAGTTCACGTATTTTGTTCTTCAAGGAGCATACAATGTCTGGTTGTCTCTTTGTATCTTAACAGTGTTTCATGATCAGTTCCTAAGATTTATTCATTGCAAGTTACCAAATGATGATTTAATTCCCTCTCTCATCTCTTCTTTTTTTATTTGATGGAATACTTCCATAAAGAGAAACTTCCCCTCACCAAATATTTAGGCAAAAAAATAGTAAATTTTAAAAGGTAGGATAAATATTAAATTCTTTTTATTTATCAGATTTAAAAATGGGTTCATTCCCAAGAATCCTCCAAATATGATTTTAATAAGCAAAATTCTAAAATAACTCCCAATAACCTTTGCAGTTATATAAGCCCCTCCCCTTAAGTATGGGCAGGACCTATGAATATGAAGGATCATATCACTCCTGTGATAACGGTACATTACATTACAAAGGTAAATGTAATTTAACTTCATTTAATCAAAAGCAAGATTATCCCATTTGGTCTTACATTAATTATATGATTAAGATTTAAAAGAGGGACTGTCCTATTCATAATAGCATCAAAATCAATAAAAAATAAAAAATAAAAAATAAAAAATAAAAAAACAAAACCTAGGAACAAATTTAACCAAGGAAGTATAAGATCTGTACAATGAAAACTAGAAAATTTTGTTGAAATAAATCTAAAATGACACAAACAAATAGAAAAACATCCTGTGTTTGTGGATCGGAAGAGTTTATATTGTTTAAATGTCCATGCTACCCAAGCTATGTACAGATTCAATGCAGTCCCTATCAAAATTCCTAGGCATTTTTCACAGAATTAGAAAAAAAAAAATCCTGAAATTTCTATAGCATCACAAAAGATCCCAAAGAGCCAAAGCAATCATGAAAAGGAACAAGATCGGAGGCACCATACTTCCTGATTTCAAACTATACTACAAAGCCACAGTAATTGAAATAGTATGGTTCTGGTATAAAAATAGACACATAGACCAATGGTACAGAATATAGAGATCAGAATTAAGCGCCTGCATGTGCAGTCAACTAATATTTGATAATGGAGCCAAGAATATACAATGGGGAAAGGACAGTCTCTTCGACAAATGGTACTGGGAAAACTGCATAACCACATGCAGAAAAATACAGTCACATCCCTATCTTATACAATTCACAAAATTTAACTCAAAATGGATTACTTAAACATAAGATCCAATACTGTAAAACTCCTAAAATAAAACACAGGGAAGAAGCTCCTCAACATTGGTCTTGAAAATGATTTTTAGATATGACATCAAAAGCAGAAACAACAAAAGAAAAAAAAACAACCATTGGAACTACATCAAACTTTAAAGCTTCTGCACTGCAAGAGAAATAACAGAAATAGAAGGTAACCTACAGAATGGGAGAGAATATTTACAAACCATGTATCAGATAAAGGATTTATATCCGAAATTTATGAAGAACTCACAGAACTCAACAACAAAAAATAACAAATAATCTGCCCACTAAATACTGTGCAGAGGAACTAAATAGACATTTTTCCAAAGAAGACATCCAAATGGCCAAAAGGCAGATGAAAAAGTGTTCAACATCACTAATCATCAGGAACACGAAAACCAAAACCACAATGAGACATAACCTCAAACCTGTAAGAATGGCCATCATCAAGAAGACAAGACATAACAAGTGTTGGTGAAGATTTGTAGAAAAGGGAACCCTTGTGCACTGTGGGTGGGATTGTGAACTTGTCTGATACAAGTTGGAGAATAGTATAGAGGTTCCTCAGAAAATTAAATATAGAACTACCAAACGATCCAGCAATTCCACTTCTGAGTATACATCCAAAGGAAATGAAAACACGTAATAGAAGAGATACCCTGCACTCCTATGTTCATTGCAGCATTATTTACAATAGCTAAGATATAGGAACAATCTCAGTGTCTGTCAACATTTGAATGGATAAAAATTAATAAATAAACAACATGAAGTTTGCTGTTCATACTGATATTCAGTCTTTTTTAAAAAATAAGTGCTCCTTGTATTGTTACAAGCCTTTGACTAATTTCCAGATTCTGGAAAAGTTGATTCTGAGCAACTATGCCAGTGTTCCAATTGCTTTCATGGAGGACAAGATATCAGGAAGTTTTATTCTCATTCTGAAAATGTTCCTCCATGGTTCCTTTTCAAGGAAAATGGTATTTATAGACCACAATATGGTGCTAGAAATGCTCATTACTATTGCTCTTTGGTCTTTTATTCTTTCTACACCATCTCCATGTTTAGAGCTAAAGTATAAAAATTAAAATAAAAACACTTCATAAGTTCAACACATTAAGTTCATACACCACAGGATTTTCATTTAACTTTACCAACCCTGATCTATACTTACATTCTCCCATGATGAAAATGCTAGGTCTCAACAAAATCAACCACATTTTTGTCAGCATATCACTGAGATATGTAGTTTTGCTAGATATTGCACACTGCCCCTTCATAGGAGTTGTATCAGTTTGCAAACATATAAGCGTGTCTTTTACCCCAGGGCTCCACCAACAGATATGTTATCAAACACTTGGTTTTTGCCAAATTAATCATTGAGAAATGGTACTTTAATATAGTCTTAATTTGCAATTCTCTTATTTTCAAAAAAGTTTAACATATTTATAAAAAGGGAAAAAGATATGCACATTCTCTTCTCTGTAAAAAAACTGCTAAAATTTTATATTTTAAAAAGAGCAGAACACTCTTTTAAGAAAGTTTACAAAAGAAGCAACAACTTCTTCAACAATGCTATTAGTTCTTCTACTACGTTATTAGTGGTCTTCTACACCAAGAAAAAAGCATTTAAAAAAAAAACAAACAAATCAATAAATACCCTTCCAGATAGAAAGAAAGACAGAAAAGTTTCCCCCTTTTACAGTACAGAAGTACTCATGTTTTCTTGTAATTACTGCATGATTTTATATTTCATATTTGAACATAATTTATTTGGAATGTATCTGGTGAATACAGTAAGAAGTGAATAGGGGCAGAATCCTTTGCTTTTTTCACTGATGTATTCCAAGTACCCAGAAGAGTAGCTAGCATGTATTAGGGGCTCTGAAAACATTCACTGAAAGTGTGTGTAAGTAAATAAAAAGGAGTTAGGAATAAACATGAATTTAATAACTAAAACATCGCTTGTGCTTTAACACAGATCATGTCAGTAATAATAACTCTCTAAATTGCTTTTTATTTTCTGGCTTTTTTCCCATTAAGGAAATGAGAGATCAGGCTGTTGGTTTAAGACTGCACCACTGGTAAGTGGCAGAGCTGCAAATCCGTGTGCCATGCTTGATTTGTGTCACTCCCCACGCAGACGCACACATGTTCACTGCAGGGCAGGGTACTTTTCAAGATCCTAAATCTGTATTTAGACAGATTTATAGGCTCTAACCTTATCTCTGCCACTTGCTAGCTCTGGCCAACTTATTTAACCCTCTATGTGTTGGGAGTTCATTCTGTTTTGTTTTAATCTATGATAATTGCACCTACTTCATAAGTTTACTGTGCGAACTAAATGAAAAACAATGCATGTAAAATTCTTAGATCATGGTACATAAAAGAGCTTGGTAAATCTTAGCCATTATTATTTATTCAGAATATTACTCACTTTCTCTTTTCTTTCTTTTACCAGTTTATCATCAAATGTCCAAAACATCCTCAAAGAGTTTGGTTATGTACAAAGCAGGCCGTTTCTTCCTATGTGTGCTTTCAAGTGCATTGGTTTTCCATTGACTGCCTTCTTAATAGTGTACATTTAAAATTTTTATCACTAAAATTCTTAGTATTTTTTAAAATCTTAAAATCTAACGCACTCATGGGTTAGAACTAAGGTAGCTATTTTGTTTATAGAAAGTCAGTTTAAATATAGTTGTGCATATGGGGCCAGATATGTTTATGCTATCAGCTAAATGCCATGTTTGACCCTCACGGATAGATATACAAGAGGAGCATATTTCCAAGTACAAAGTTAGCAGTGACATAGCAAGATGTCCAAGGATGATGGGCAGCAGCACATTTGAGAAGGGTCAAAAAAAGAACTGGGGTGGGGGAC
Organism: Pteropus vampyrus; assembly: GCF_000151845.1. Lineage (NCBI taxonomy): Eukaryota > Metazoa > Chordata > Mammalia > Chiroptera > Pteropodidae > Pteropus > Pteropus vampyrus. The sequence continues at coordinate 9,170,517 of NW_011888819.1, forward strand.
AAGAGAGCATCACCTTTTCTGATCACTTCCTCTTCACCCCCTTTATGAAGGATAGAGTCCTGCTATAGGGCAATGGGGATGGCCCAACACATGACACCTGACACTGGACAGATGAAACCGAGAGTTTATTAGTCACAGCTCGGAGGGAGGAGGATACTGCATGCCGAGGAGGGTCACATAGATGGTACTCAGGAACAGAAGGAACAACGAGGGGTGATGGAAGGTAGGTTCTGTAGCATCAAGGGAGCGAAGTACCCCAGTTCCTATGGGAGAATGTGGTTGGCTTATTTAAATAATTCCACAGGCTGGCAGGGGACTGAAACCGACTACCCACAGATACACAGGAATGCTGTGTGATTTCTTTCATAAGGAAGGTTGCTTTCTAGGGAAGCCTACACCAACAAGAATAGAGTAGAGCAGGAACTTCGAGTCAGGCCAAATGAACCCTTTTGATTTCATCATACGTCAGGGCAGCACATATTAGGCTTTAGTTTTAGGCTAGTGAGGGTAGGTGCCTGAAGGAAAAAAGAACACCTGCAAAAACTCCTGATGGAGATCTTTAACTCATCCTTTTGCATAAGTCTACCCTGACTTTAATTATACCCCTATACACAGTCCTGTGCACAAAAGAGTTTGGGCACTTACTCTGTTGTTTAGTCAGATATCGTAGGTGTTGAGCCCTAAATCTTCAACATGGAAAGCCAATTGCTCATCTCAATAATCTCATACAGAAACCAAAATAACCATCCAAAATGAATGGTGTAAACTCATATACACATAAATTGATGATTAAATGAATATATAACTATGAAGGAGAATATGTTGCTTTATATCAAACGATAAATATAAAGTGATTAATGAAACCACATTACACTGACAGACATCTTAAACTTGGTAAACAAATAAGCAAGCCTGTAATGGAAACATCACTGTTAGAGTTGACAGGAAGTATATATCTATTTGATAAATGCATTTTGTAAATATCTATCCATTAGCTTTAATAGTGTTGTATTTCTAATCTACATATATCATCTTTTTTGTACACTACTCTCATTCTCAGGTAAGGCTATTTTCAATGGTGTTCTATTCTTTGGTGATGTTACTTCTACAGCCACATTGATACAGTAGATTTCTCTTATTGACAGAGCCTATTAAAATACAAAAAAAAAAAAAAAAAAGGAGAGCAGAAACATGTTCGTGGGTTTGACAGTTATTGAGTTGCTAAAGTTTGGCACAGCCTTTTAATTAGCCATTCGAGCTCACAGAGGATTTCTTCCAGAAAATGGCAAAACAATATGCTAACTTTATATTTAAACTGCTCAAATTAATTATCTTCCTTCGGGAAAAAAAAAAAAACCTCATCTTTTACAAGAATATAATGCAGTATATGGACTTTGTCCAGTGACTGTAAGAAAGTAGAAAATATTGAAAAACATTAAAGGATTTTAAGAGGAATGTATGTGCACTGGTAGTTTTGAATGCATCTCATCTTACATATATTATTTTGTTTGAGTTTTTTAACTGAAATAGTTTAGGCATTTATAACTTCATAGTTATTTATCTTTTTTCAACTTTTTTATTTATTTCCATCACTACTCTATGCTCTTTCCTCCCTTATTCTGTGGCCCGCTATAAACACTGGCCCTGAGTTCATGCCAGGCTTCATAGGGCAACTTCTTAATTTAAAACAGCTTTTCGTCATGTCCTGAAGCTCAGAACTACGCTCTTCTTGTTTGACCTGCATATTCGGAAATCCTCCTGCTTCCCCTTCAGATAACTCTTAGGCCAACGTGACCCTCTCTTAGGGCACATGCCAGGATCATTTTATAAGCAACCCCATCCTTGGCTACACCCGTGGCTAGTAGTTTGAACACTACATTACAGGTAGTCTGCAATGTTTGGACTGGAAATAGAATTAAAAACAAACAAACAAACAAACACGAGATCTATCCTCTTAAGTTTGAAGTATATAATACATTTGTGTTGACTATAGGTGAAATATTCTACAGCAGATCTCTGGAGTTTATTCAGTTATTTCGCATAACTGAAACTATATGTCCATTGATTAGTAACTCCCCACGTATCCTCCCCAGCCCCTGTCAACCATCATTCCACTTTGATTCTATGAATTGACTGTTTTAGATATCTCATATAAGTGAGATATTTGTCCTTCTGTCATCAGCTTATTTCATTTAACATAATGTCCCCAAGGTTCATACAAAGTATAGTTAGCTGTCCTTTCAAGGCAGTTAGAAAAGGAAGTACACAATTAATGACAGAGCAGTGGCAGAGACAAGTGTTAGAAGAATTCATAGTGCATTGTTCTGTTATTGAACAGTGTTAGAAACCTGTGTCATTCCTTCCTGAATTAATTGGTTAGAAAAAAATTATCGGTTCTATATAGGCATAGTGTCAAGTTAATTATATGAAATATAAGACCCATTTAAGTTGCATTTGTTAACATCTTAGAATCATTCCAATATTGGCTATTGTGTATATTTTTACTGGAAGAGTAAATTAGAATAATGGTGGATAAGCCTAATTTAGACAATGTACTCAAGTTCATAAAATAGAGACTTTTATAAGGTTTCTGAGAAATAATTTGAGAATGTTAGTGTTTTTGAAGAGGGACTAGTAATTGAAAGGTGCTGTCTGTCTTATTACCATCTATTTTGACTGATTTGTGTTCATCTCATTCAAACTATCAGCTCATTAAGGTTGGGATTCATTTTTGCATCTTCCAAAATACCCTAAAAGAGCTTTGAAGGAGTTGATGCTCAACAAATATTTATTGAATGGATTAGAATAAAAAACTTCTTATCCAAAGCAATTCACGTAGTTTGTCAATTAATAAAAAAATTATCAATTAAAGCACATTTCAGTGATTGCCAAATCATTAAAATAAAATATACATGTACTTCAAACATTGTATTTTAATCAAAAACATATAAGTACACAAAGTTCCTCAATTTTTTAATGTAGATTTGAGGTCTTGTTAACAGGACTCCAACGAGGTCCCTTATATTTTATGTGACACTCCTGCCATACATCTCAGGTTTCAGTTTCTTTAAAGTGGAGTTAAAACTTAAAGATTCCTGTGAAGTAAGCCAAAGATAGAATTAAAATTAGAATTTTTCCTTAATTTTGTAAGGATTCTTGCTTAAATTTAACTGCAATTTTTAAACAAGTCATCTTCATCAAGTTTTCTAAATTCAACTTAATTTCGTAGCAATGTTCTTCCTTTAAAAATTCTTTTTTCATTGTTTTATTGGATATTTAATTAATTACAATAATTACAATAACTATAATAACTCATGTGTTTATTGTTTTTTCTCTCCACTAAATATGAGCTATATGAAGATACAAAATTTACTAGTCTTGTTCATTAATCAATTTTTGGGTGTGGGGGGATTTCATTCATTCATTTTTGTATGAATGAGTTAAATATAATTGGCATAAGCAGGACTGGAAATAGAAACAATTGACTATATTGGGTACATTAAGCTAACTGAGGTGGCAGGAGGAGCCTCTGAGCTGGGAGCCTTCAGTTTGAATCAGGCGTCAGTCAATATGGAATACAGAGGGAATGAAACTGTCACTTAATCCCTAGCAGGTGGTTAGAGGTGCCTTAAATCATGGAACTTCCAATATGTATCTCATCACAGTACTAAATCCTGAGGAAAATAATACTGTTAGAATTGTTGGGATATGTGATCCAATACAACAGTCCTGAGAGCTCCAACTGCCCAAATCTCTGCCCAGCCATTCTAAGGGCTGAGTAGCTCAATACCTCATTCATTGGTGAACACTTGCCATGGGAAGCTGGGAAGCTCTGACTCGAAGGTTCTGCTTTTAGGTTCTGAAGGGTCCAAATAGCATCAACTACCTACACCATTGCTTTACTGTTGATAGCTGTTTCATTTATGGCCTGACCATGTTTCCACTCCTTTTGGCTTCTAGTGTCCTGCTGGCTGACCCCGTCAGGAAATCAATGTCAGTGTTGCTCCTTGCTGAAGCTCTGGCTAGCTACAAAAATGTGAGCCCAATGGAGGAACCTGCCCTGGCTTCCCTGAGTGCTCCACCTTCTGTTAGTTTCTTTGCTCATTCAACCTGCCACCGTGATTCCCTAACACAGAGAGAAGGATGATCCTTCTCTCACTGTCACTCATTCAGGGGTATCCCACAGCATCTAGATGATGCCCTGGGTCGGCTCTCCCCTTCAAGGACCCAGAGTCTGGCGTTCATCTCAGACACCTCTCTCCAGACTCCCTTTCCTGAAAACTTGGCCTTGATTAGGGATCCCTTAGTCTATCATAAGCATTTCTCTATTTTTCATTTCCAACAGAAAAAAATAACCCAATCTTTTTTTTTAAATTAAGTTTACTGGGATAACATTGGTTCATACAATTATATAATTTTCAGGTGTAAATTACCGTTTGACATCTGTATAGTCTATTGTGTGTTTACCACCCAAAGTCCAGTTTCCTTCAGCTACCATATACTTGATCCCCTTTATCCATTCCACCCTCCCCCAAGCCCTATATTTGACCCCCTTTACCCCACCTACCTCCCCCCTCCTCCCCCACCCCACTAGTAATCACTAGTCTGTAGTCCATGTCCATGAGCCTCTGTTTGATTGTCCTACTCATTTGTTGCTTTTAGGTTTATATCCCACATATAAGTGATATCATGTGATTTTCAACTTTTTCTGTCTGGTTTATTTCACTAAGCATGATTATCTCGAAAAAGAACCCAATCTTGAATTAATCTATAAATAAGATGATATTGATCTAAACTAAAATGGTGGCAATGCAAATAAAGATAAGTGGAGAGATCACAGAGATATTTAGAAGACAGGTTCAGTGGGACTTGGGGATTGGCAGGAGGCTGAGGTGTGGGAGCCGGCTTTTGGTTTAAGCAATGCTATTGGGTTTGGGTATTTCTAATTGAGATGAGGGGAGAAAAAAAAACAAAAAGAGAAATAGGTTTAAAGGACATGTTGACTTTAACTGAACTTTAGAAGGCTACACAAACTCATCATATGGGTCAGATCTCAGGAAAAATCACTCCATTTAAGTAATTGAAGCCATGAGAAAATTAGATCACTCGAGGAAGTCTTGTAAATTACATAAAAAGAAAAAAGTACTTTGCATGGACTTCTAAATAACACCAAAATTTAAGGAAAAGACAGAAGAAGATGAATAAAAAAAATATTCCCAAGGCTTAAAACACATAGGAGAATGTTAAGGAACCCAAAAGAAAAGAGCATTTCAAAGACAGTGCTCCAAAATGTCCAATACCACTGAAAGTGTCCACTGGATTCAATCAGCTAGCTGGTCATTGATTATCTTTCAAGAGCAGTTGGAGTGAAGTGTTAAAAAAAAAAAAAAAAAAAGGCACTGCTTTCATCTCCCAATTCTGACAGGGCGTAGAAGATGAAACAGTCTATATTTGAGAGATTTACAGAAATGTTCTCACAGCAGAATCATCCATAAGTTTGGGACAATAGAAGAAACATTCAATGAAGAAATAGGAATTGTCTTCCCGCTAAGTTTCCAGAGTCCCTTTCAGCCACTAGTCTGCCCATGCTCTGGCAACTGGGGACTCTCATGCTTATTTGCTCAGGTGCTGAGGACCCTGCCAGGTCCAGAGGCAGCGATGACCTGTGCTGGTGACCTGATTGCAGTGGCAGTGGCCTCTGATCCTGGCCATCTCACGTCCCAACTGGGACCTACCATTTGACTCCCGCAGTGGGGCAGAGAAGTAGGAATATGCCATAATGCCCAACGGCACAAGCAAAGCCTTCATGGAAGTGAACTATGACTCACAGAGACATGCACATCCTGGGACTGGCCCAACCACTGTATCCCAAGTGAAGTAGATGCCACCTCAGGCCAACCACAATGGAGCAAGGCCTTGCTAGCCCAACAGTCTTGTGTTTTTGCCATTGCCATGGGGATATTTCTGAACTAGCCTGTCAGTTCAACAAGGAGAAATACACAAAGCAGAGATGCTCCAGCCAAATCCAGCCTAAATCAGGTGATCCCAAGCTTACCCATCGATGCACAAGAAATAAATGCTTAAGTGTTAAATGTAGCCAGTCTCAGATTTGAAAGTCTCTTCCCACAAATAGGTATATTTTATAAATTACTATAAACTCTAGGAACTCAGTCATGTCCTGTTGTACCAATTCATTCACTTGATATATCTCTCACGAATGGAGAGTATAGGTGAGTGAAAGCTCAATACTAGTCTTTAAATCTAGCACATTATACTTAAATATCCACCTAGCATGGCAACTGTCTTAGCTCAAGTCTAAGAGAGATACAGGCCTTTCATGTGTGTGTCTGGAGAACTTATGGAGCAGAACAAGAAAACTCTATTCACAGCATTACTGAGGAGGCTTTGCAGAAGAACAAATCCTGAAAAAGGAAGGAGCCAGGCACAATGAGTTTACTTCAATAAAGAAAAACTATGAAAACTAAGAGCCTCGGTTACTGGAAGAGAGAGAGAATCTTGAGCACAGTGAATGTCTGTTACTTGAATCTGTTCCATGTTCCAGTGCACTATGACTCATAACTTATACTTACAAAATGAGGAATTTTAAGTTATTCCAAATAGTGGTGAACAAATGATAGTACTTCCCTTGCCTCCATTTTAAAGCATGTTACAAAAAGAGAACTTATTTTATAGTTTTTGTGTCACGAAGACTCCAATCTTTAGTGATGGTGTCTGGCAGAGCTCAGCTCTAGCTGCTGGCTAGAATAAGTGGGATAGCTGGGTCCCTCGCTCTCCAAATGGCTTCTTCCAAGCATGACAGCTGGGTCTCAAAAAGGAGCATTCCAAGAGGTAAAAGCAGAAATTGCAGATCTCTTAAGATCCAGCCTCAGATACTATACAATATTTCTGCTGCATTCTGTTGGTGAAGACAAGTCACGGAGCCAACTCAGAATCAAGAGGGAAAGAAAAGAGTGATCTCTCAATGGAAAGTGTGACAACAAATTCACATCCATCTTCACTTCACTACAATGTGAGACACCCGCTATGAATTCCTAGAAATACCTGAGGAGCACTCTATATGAGGTCAATCAATGCCTTACATTAGAAAGAGGAAGCAAAACCCAGTGGAACTGGATTATGAGTGTTACCATAAACCTGTCTCTACCTAGAAAAGACTAGGAAAATTCAAATAACAACAAAACTATTTCTATCACATCCATAACGTGTCCAGTGCCCATCGCACATATCTCAGTGTCCATTTCCAGCACCATACTCTCAGTCCAGAACCTTCAAAGCACCTTACATGTTTTTCCTTTTTGACTTTGCAGCTACCTATGGTCTTTACTTCCCCGCTTTCATGCAATATTTTAAAAGAGTATATCAACTCCAGTCTCCCTGACCACATAGAAAAACTACCTTGAGTATCAAATGTGTTCTGCTCCTCTAGCTTTTTGCTTCTTGAATCTAGAGCTCTTTTCAGTTACTCCACCTTGGGTCACCTAGGAAAAAAATACTAAACTCACCTTCCTCCTTCTCACCTTTCATTCCTTCTCTGTCAGAGTTTTTGTTACATGCAACAGAACAAAAGCTCTTGCTGACTTAAATATATTTAAACTATTTAAAGCATATGTTGTAGCCCTGAACATCTAGAAAGATTCCCTGAATCTCTAGAAAGCTGGGGCTGGCAGATTGGGGAGGTCGAGAGGATATGTATGGAGAAAAACAGGAATAAAAGATGTGAAACCTCTGCCAGGACCATAGCTAAAGTCATGCCAAAAAGTAAGTCCCCTAAAAACTTAATGCCAACTTTGGGACACTTGATGCCATTCCTGGCCCACAGCCATCGATGACCTTGGAAACTCAATTTTGTTGCTACTGCTGCTGCAGCTCATTACTACCAAAATGGAGTCTCCATTTCTGTTGCCTGTTTGAGTCATTAGTTACCCCTGCAATCCCATGGCGACTGCATCCAATAGTCCAAGTGTACATCACATGTTCCAATTCTAGCTAGAAGAAAGGCTAGGATGCTAAGTATCTGATTTCCAGATTCTGTAAGAGAAGGGAGTGATCTCTATTCTCTACCATGACTCATGAGGTAGGCAAGTTCCAAATATATGAAGGGGGTTTGAGATGATTCATGGGGGAAAAAACTAAGTAATTAATATAATTTATCTCTTTGACTTCACAATATCTACAACCTTCCTCAAATTTTTAAGGTTTAAAAAATGCTGCTACATAATTAATGCGATAATTATTACCTGTGTACTGAAAACACCTATAGCTTTTATATTAAGGGATGATCCAAATTTTAATCTTAATCAACAGTCTGCCATAAGCCCTGAATCTATTACAACTATATATCTGCCATGACCTTATTTCGATATTCTGTAACATGTGTACTAAACTGTAAATTTAACCACCAACAACTACCTCATATAAAAGAGTGAAAAAAAGAAATAGGAAATACACATGTACACATACACATATACATATAATGATAAGTCAAAGAAGAAAATGTGGGAGAAAACTACAATCTTGTGTCTATAGCTATTCATAACGGTGTTTTTGTTCTCATGATTCCCCTCCTAGTCCTCCCTTCTCATGATTCTTTTTTCAATAGCTAGCTGGTTCGGGTTTTCCCTTTGGAGTGACTAAATTCTAATTTATAACAGGTCCTACCAAAATAGAACTGATTTATACCACTTCCCAAGGTAGTACTAGGGAGCAGCCAAGGTATCAGGTGGGTTCTATTCATATATGTCCCATCCTTTAAAATATATCATACATATTGTTACCCTTGACTGTCAAGATCAATCATTAGAGCCAGTATCATAGCCTTCCTTTTTGATTGATAATTTAATGGTTCAAGGAGTTCAAAATGGCTAGGTAAAGTCTTTTCTAATTCGACATAGAATTTGCTGATCTCTTGATGAAAACATTTCTCCCTTAAAAAAACACCTTGACACTAGCAGAACATAGTGTTTTAGGGACAAGAAAGGGAATGTATCTAGCACATAATCAGATGTCATTAAGAACATGCCACTCCCAATTCTATCGATTAGTAAATGATACAACACCCCTCATTAACTGATGGTTAAGAGGATCTAACACATCCTAGAGGCAATATCCTAAGCATACAACTGTGACCTCTTATTAGACATGATAATTTTTAACCATTCTACCATTCTGAAAGGCCAACAGCTAGCTATGAGACCATGGAGTATAAAATAAAGTCAGTGAATCTGAGTGAATTTCTTAGTTAGAAGCAAGATTGTGTGTAAACATCGTGTTGGTATAAAAGGAAATCAGTAAGTTTATGGATTTTCAAATGCACGAAAGGTGGGTCAAGCAAATTCCAGTTCAGAATAATTGTCTATTCTACACAGTAAAAGTGTCTAGTACAATCAACCTGTGATTATATCTCTACTTAAGGGTCATATTTTCCACATACTTATCAATAGGTTTCTCCACTAGGGGCCTTTTGGTGAGCTTTCCCATGAGAATCAAAAAGTCTTACATCT
>NW_011888819.1:9180322-9182840 GCF_000151845.1 Pteropus vampyrus
CCAAGGTATCAGGTGGGTTCTATTCATATATGTCCCATCCTTTAAAATATATCATACATATTGTTACCCTTGACTGTCAAGATCAATCATTAGAGTCAGTATCATAGCCTTCCTTTTTGATTGATAATTTAATGGTTCAAGGAGTTCAAAATGGCTAGGTAAAGTCTTTTCTAATTCAACATAGAATTTGCTGATCTCTTGATGAAAACATTTCTCCCTTAAAAAAAACACCTTGACACTAGCAGAACATAGTGTTTTAGGGACAAGAAAGGGAATGTATCTAGCACATAATCAGATGTCATTAAGAACATGCCACTCCCAAGTCTATCGATTAGTAAATGATACAACACCCCTCATTAACTGATGGTTAAGAGTATCTAACACATCCTAGAGGCAATATCCTAAGCAAGCAACTGTGACCTCTTAATAGGTATGATAATTTTTAACCATTCCACCATTCTGAAAGGCCAACAGCTAGCTATGAGACCATGGAGTATAAAATAAAGTCAGTGAATCTGAGTGAATTTCTTGGTTAGAAGCAAGATTGTGTGCAAACATCGTGTTGGTATAAAAGGAAATCAGTAAGTTTATGGATTATCAAATGCACGAAAGGTGGGTCAAGCAAATTCCAGTTCAGAATAATTGTCTATTCTACACAGTAAAAGTGTCTAGTACAATCAACCTGTGATTATATCTCTACTTAAGGGTCATATTTTCCACATACTTATCAATAGGTTTCTCCACTAGGGGCCTTTTGGTGAGCTTTCCCATGAGAATCAAAAAGTCTTACATCTAAATACAAATTCATAATACATTATTTCCCTTAATTTCCTTAACTTCGCCACCAAACTATTAGCCATGGTCTAGCAAGCAGTGTAGCTACTCAGCTCAGGCCATTTCTCTGCCCAGGCCATCTGGATAAATGGGGTGCTTTACTGCAGATTCTTCCCAGCGGGAAGATTTTCTTTTTTTCCATTTTCCTTCAAAGCAAATCTGAAGTCAGCCAGTACATTTCCCATCATTCGAGGCCCACTTTTCGTAGCAACTATTCATGAGGCTAAAGATATAAGTTGAAGGAAGAGAGCATTGTGGCAAAATGGACACATACAAGCCTCTTGCACAATTTGTGCCTTCAGGGCCTGCTAAGGCCTAATACTGCCAACATCAAGTTGATAAATCCCTTTATTTTTGTGAGATTTGCTCTTCCCCTGTCATGCATGTATCTTTTCATGGTGAAAACAGAATTCATATGATAGTATTTGATTATGGGGTAGAGAAACAAGGTTTAGCCAGACTGATAGCTGCATACCAGGAGCTAGGTGCTCTATTGATTTGCTACCATTAACAGATCACATCTGATTAAGCTTTCAGCAATTCAGTATCATAAAGTTCATTTCCAACTTCTGTAAGCAACAGGCAAGCTAGCAGATTAAAAGGAAATGTGAAGAACTCATTATCCCTGTTTCTTTCAAGACTGAAAATGGTACTAGTATTTGTATTTCCCTTAGATGTACTATTTATTAGGGAGAAGGAGTTCCAGAGGTTTCCATTTAGTCCTTTTTATCTCTTGCCCTAGGGCAGAAAATAAAAGAGTGAATTCTGCCAGTTGCTAAGCATATCCTTTTCTTCTAGACACTCAAGTGCAGGGAAAATGACCACAGTGTGGTGTCAAGGTCGCAAAGAACCTGGCATGTGGCAAATGAACGAAGACTCCAATTGTGTTCTCACTCTCAGGGTGTCCTGGGGTCCCCAGGAATTAGAATTAACACAGATCTAGTAAAAAAAAGATTTGAAAAGTTTGTATTTTACTTTTCCCTGTGCCAATTCAAGGTCTTTGAGCTACCTGTAACCACGGACCCTTGAGGAATTACAGTCTCATTGGTACCGATTATGTTATCACAGGTTTCAGCCTCAAGGGCAATGTCTGTTTTTTTGGTTTTTTTTTTAATCAAGGGCTCTGAGTGTGTGAACTAACTTAGGTCTGAAAATTGGACATAGATCAATGGCTATCAAAAGATGAAACAAGTTGGAATTCCAGTTGCCAGACTTGAAAATTTTCCATTTATACTAATCAAATAAGCACTTCGTAGGCTTGTCATCCATTTTATTCCTAGGAACCCATCATTAACTTGGCAACACCAAAGATCCTAGCTGGACCAATCACTGTGATCATAACGCAGGACTTCCAAACAATTACAGTAACTGTGCCCTCCTTTGCTCCTAGAAGTTAGGTATGAGTAGTTGGCAGCTGCTCCCTGAGATCCTTTTATCTGCACTGAAGTCAGAGAACTCACTCCAAAAGCAATGTTTCTACAATTTCTGGCTTAGAGAGAATAGCTACAAAAGCGATTTTCAAGAATGCTGTAGTCACCGAGAGCCTTGGTAAAAAAAGTATATTCTGGGCCTCTTAGAGGACATAATTTGGGGATGGGCGAGCAGGTCACACATAATTAATCCACTTCAACATACCCACTAACTTTATTTCTCTATATTAATTCTCATATTAGAATCACCTAAA
>NW_011888819.1:9184575-9214318 GCF_000151845.1 Pteropus vampyrus
CAGCTATCTCCAAAATGGTGCCAGGCATGCGCAAGAAGCCACCTTGGCTCCCCCAGAGCAGCCCGCCCACCGTTTGAATACCACTGAGGGCAGCCAATGCCACACAGAGCCAGGTAAGTGCTAGCTGTATCCACTCAAAATCCTGACCCACAAAATCATGATACAATAAAACAGTTGTTGTTTTAAACCACTGAATTTCTCGGTAGTTTTTTTATAATCTGAATTAGATAACTAGAAAAAAAATGAACTCGATTGATTGGTTCCTTCAGCTAACTTGTGTTTAAATCAGGAGTCAAATTCAGTCTGTTTTAACATCAGGGCCTATAATCTTTCCCTTCTTTTATAATGCCTCCAGTGACAGATTTATACTTTGAAGCTATTTACTTTTTAAATAAACCAAATGTCTATTTATTATTTTAATACCTAATTTTTGCCTAAAAGCTTATAGCTTAAAAGTATTTCATGCTTTCTCATAATTTCTTTCATTCTTACAACCAACCACTGAAATAAATCTTATCATTTCTGTTTTGTAAAAGAAGCAGCTACAAAGAAATGAAACTGTCTCCCATCAGGTTGCCTGACTCCAAAAGGGACATTCTTACCAGTAAATTAAAATACTTTTTCATCTATCCCATACTGGGTTCTTTATAATACAATATTTAAAGAGAGAATAATCTATCTTCAGTTTGGATTCCATTGGAAAGCTTAGTATTATTGCTATCTTTGTGCCAAGATAAAACTTCAGGATGAGAAAGCAGAAATTTATGCCAAGGAAATTAATATTGTTACTTTCAGTTCCAATTTTTACTTTAAGTTTTATAGTATTCCATTTACTAAAGTTGTCCCTCCAAGCACTAAATAGTTCTATCTTGCTACTCAGCAGAGAAATCCAGAAAGTGTTTCTATCAGCAAAATGTTGATTAGCCCCCTCAAATGTTAAAGTGATGTAGCTGATGGCAGTATGCATTGATATTAAGTTCCATCCTTTCCAATTAAGACAGAATGCTTCTCTTCCTGGTAATTCTTTTAGATCCTAGCTCTTCTCTCATGTGCATTTTTATGACTGGTCCTACTTGCCTAAAAATTATGAAATCGATAAATGAGTTAGACGATTATAAAGAGTAATACGTATTTCTTCAGAGTTTCATGCAATACCTTTCACTCCTTTCAGTGAGTATTTTTTATATAGCCATTGTTACAGATACCATTAATTGCTTTAAAATCTTTTTCAAAATTGAACAATATATTTTAAATAAACCAGAATAAAAATAGGCTTTCATTTATACTCTTTCTCATATAGATGATCAAACAGACATCACCTAGAGCCCCCTCAATTACTCCCTCATGCAACTGATATAACCAAGAAGTATAGTCTCCGTGGGGTAGTAACTCACTGTGAAGAACAGACCTAGAAAATATGTAGGTAAAGGGGCATAAAGTACAATTCTAAAATGGTAAAAGGAAGTATCGGGCATTACCTGTGTGACTGACAAGGATGAAAACCCAGAAGTTGTAAAGAATAACCTCCCTAGAATGGAAAAGTCCATTAGATTGAAGTGCAATTGTCCCCTAAAGGTATACATTAGGGAGATGAGGGAAGATATAAAATGCAAGTTCCACAGGAGTTATCTGTCTCCTATGATGTTAAGCTTACATGCAAATATCTTTTGATCCTGGCAAGATCTGCTGAATTATATAACATACATTAGTATTAATTCTTGGACCTGAGTAATCAACAGCTACTCATCTTTAATTGTAAATTTTCTCTTTAAATTCTCCCCCACCTCTCTTTTTTTTTTACTCTTATTAAGTTTTGGACCACTTCATCTGCCTCAATTAAATACATACTTTTCAAAACCAATCTGGACCATGACCAAGCAAATATAGATTTCATTATGGAAACCAAATGTGGATTTGTCTCATTTCTCAAAGTGCTACACAATAATTTCATTAATGCTCTTTATCCTAGATGAAACACTTTTTTATATACTCACAAATACAGACATCAGCAAAAAATATGTGGTAAATAGGAATAGATGATGTTGTTGAAAACCTAGCTGCTGGCAGCATTTCTTATCTTTCTGTTTTTCAGTATTGACATATTTTCGATTGTTACGATGATATATTTCAAATGCAGGTTAGACATATTTTTTTACTATAAAATATTCAAATATGTACCCTCCAGCTCTTTGAGTATTAAATAAAATCCCTACATATTTATTACTAAAAAAATCCTAAATGACTAAAAGATATGAATGAGAAAATAGGAAAAAAAAAATAGATGGAGGGTAAAAAAATTAAGACACCGTAGGGGTTCCAGTTAAGAAAAACAAATATTTTAAAACTAGAATAAAGACTGCATTACTTCAAACCTATACAAAAAAAAAAAATATGTGTGTGTGTGTGTGTGTGTGTGTGTGTGTGTGTGTGTGTGTGTGTGTGTATATACATATATAGCCATCTCTGGTCCAGTACCTCAATTGACTGCTGAGTAAACTGAGGTCTCACACACTCACTGATTTGCCTGACGTTGCAAAATCAGAGTAAAAACCTTAAGAATACTATCTCTGTATAAGATGAAATTCCCAAGATAAATGAAGTTTCTCAAATACAGCTGATAGGTACTCTCACGGACAATTTATACGTACACAGGCTCAGCGAGCTTTGGTAAAACTTAATAAGGTCCTGGCTGACTCTTCGGTTTGTTCCATTTTACTTTTTTGTGCTCATCAAAGCAATATATGCACATGATTAAAATGCTAAGTGATTTACATCCGCTCCTACCCATCCAATTTCATTCCTCCTGAGAGTCAACACATTCAAACTGTTTATATTAGTAGTTTTCCAGGTATTCTTATATCTTTAAATAACATAATAATAGTTATCAACATTAGGCATTATATATTGAATTCCTACTACACAGAAAATGTTTCAGTTCTTTTACAGACCAAACACACACCACCTTCTTTCTTCCATGTCCTATGCCAACGCCCTGGTATAGTTATAGCTCTACTTTGATGCTCCTCTTTTATTTACTCCACCAACCACACAAGTCTATCCTAGCTCATATTTATGAAGATATTATCACTCCTGTTCATCCCTTCACTTCTCTGTCATGTCACACTCTAGCACACTACTGAAACTATGCAAAACACGTTTTTACTTGGCTGTCTTCTAGAGTCCTTCATTCTCCTGTCTCAATCAAGTCTTGCTCACTAAAATCATTGGACAATTTTATGCCACTGCTCTTCAGAGTTGGATCTGAATTAAAATCCTGGATGACATGAATCCTTTTATGGTTTACTGCCTCACTTCACTTAGGTACATTCTCAAGTAACTATCAAAGAGTGTGGTGAAGTAAATTTTCTGGATTGCATGAAATATACGTATATCTGTTTAATAGTTTAATGAGCACAGCTGTTTTTGGTTGAGAATATTTTCCCATTTGAACTAGAAATTATTGCTTTTTGTCTTCCAGCAGCCAGCAATACTGGAAAGAGTTATGATTCCAACTGATTTTTGATCTCTTATTGGGTGATTTTTAGAAAGATTTAGGATTATCTCTTTATCCTTCTTTTTTTGAAATTTAACAATGACACATTCAGAGTTAGTTCTTTTTATTTTTCCATCACATTTGGCATTAGCAGGCCTCTAAAAATTGGAAACTTACATCCCTTTTTAGTCTTAAGAATTATGATATAATATATATTGTCTTTAATATATTATAAACCTGCCTTGATTTTCTTTGATTTTTAAAACTCTTGAATGGATACTCCACATTTTTTATATTCCTTCTCGTATTTTCTACCCCCCTTTTTTATTCTCCACTTTATTTTAAAGCCTTTTATGAGTCTATTTGCATACTATTCTTACGTTAGGAATGTAACAATCTTTCAATTGTTGAAGTTCTTAACTAGACTCTCCTTTCAAAGTCATCTTCTATTGCCTGAAATACCTCTACTTCCACTAGAGATGATTCTTAGGTTGATCATCAACACACAACCAATGTCTCCTAGGGAGACAAAAGTCATATTATCTGTCCTAATTATTATCACTCAGCTTATTCATTTTTCTAGAAAAGAAGTCTCTGTTGGTTTTTGTTTTGTTTTACCCTTGTTTTATGTTTCTTTTTTCCTTTTCCATTTTTTTTTTTTTTTTTTTTTCCTTTTTTTTTTTTTTTTTTTTCCTTTTTTTTTTTTTTTTTTTTTGGCCAGGGTAAAACATCAAGCTTCTAGTCATCCTATGCTCAAGTGTAGCTAAAGAAAACTGTTATTTTTATAGGCAAACAGTGAACACTGACAGCGTCATTATTTAATGTTTATTTTGACTGTCCACTTTGAGTGGTCAATGTATTTTCTGTATCAATAGTAAAGTGTTTTTAATACGAGTCTAGAAAAGAGCCAATGGACGCCACCCACCTAGCACTCCTTCATCTCTCCTGCCATTCATTTTCCTCGCTATTTCTTGGTCTGCAACTCTCTCTTCCTATTTATGAGAACTTCTCATAAATATTTATGTCGGAAGCTTCTTTTACCCTGTCTCATCAAGGTGAACTCACTCGTTTCATTTTTATTTGCAATAAATGTGTTAAAATATCCTGATAGCCTTCCCGCTTTCTTGTTGATTGTTCTAAGTTTAAGAGCTTCTTATAGCTTCATAATTTTAATGGGGGTCTTAGAAAGAAGAGTTCCTCATAAGCTCAAGCTGCAGCCTTAAAGAAGAAATTAAAATGTATTTAATATCTTAGAATAAATTATAGTTTGATAGAGATAAGGCAAATTACAAAATAAAATATACTCATGTGTTGATTTATAAAATAAAATATATTATGGAATTTAAAGGATGTTTTTGTATTTCAGCTGCTGTACCCAACCCAAATGATTAGAGAGAAGTTTATGACGTGTTATTCTATGACTCGCCTAATTTAAGTCAATATAACACATGAGAAAATAAATATTCTCCTCTCACTTTAAAAAGATGAACAGAAGAGAAACTCAACTTCAATAAAATATTAAAGTTTGTAAATAGAATAAGGATACTGTGAAGCTGATAAAACTAATAGTATGTATACACTGAAAAATGATAGAGGGAAATAGAGGAGAAATCTAAGGAAATAAGAGGATAACTAGGGAGAAGAAATTGTTAACAGAAAGAACAGAAGGAACAGAAGAATCGAAAAAGGACATCAAATCATCACCAGCTGCGGTATGGACTACAGAAGGTGATGGTGAGAGACAAGGCTGATAAAATAAGCTAGGGCTATGTTGTGGAAGGCTGTGCCTCTCAAGCTGGTTTGCAAGAAACCACAGGAATATGCAGCAATTTGCCAGATGTTTACATACTCCCTGGAACATATTCCTGGAGCATCAAAGTAAGGAATTTAATAATAAAGATTTAAAACATTATTGGAATACGGTGACGTTTTAAATAAATTGTAATAGAAAATATGAAATATCAAAGACATATTAGTTTTGGAGATAGCCACTGCATTTGCCTGAGAAGTTTTCTTCACTGTCTTTAGCAGTTAGGAGTATAGTGATTAAAAGGCTTAAGAATCATCATTACAGCTTTAACGAGTAGACAAGTATCCAAATAGTGGTACAATCAAAACAAAATTTTAGTGTGTCTAGCCGGAAGTAGGGTAAAAGATGGAGTGAAAATGGGATAGATTTGAGGTTCTGGAATCTTTCAGGAGGCTATAACTAGCCCAAGCTAGAAATTATAAAAGTTCAAGCAGAACAGTATATTATAGATGAGAACAAAGATTTAAAAGCAAATTCATTATAGATGATGATTCCATCAAAGCTAGCACGTGACTACATCTGGGGACTGAGGAAAAAGCCTGGATAATCCATAAGATATTGTGGTGCCACTGATGGGATGATAGGAAGAGGTTTGTAAAGTTACATTTTGGTTTGGGGCTCATATTGCACATGGATGTACAATTATAGTTTGTTATGCTTGTAAAATATATAATATTCAGAAATAAATGAAAGTTAGTATCCTGAAGAAGATATTTTTTGTGTTCACAGAAAGAAGGAAATAGTTTGTGTAAGATGATTCCATCAGAGATTTAACAATTAACCTCAGAACCAGTCACTTTGACCGCTGTAGAAAAAGTAATTAGGCACCTACGGAAATGAAAGCACTGCTCGGCAGCAGATGCTCAGGGTAAAGTTTAAGGTGGGAAGGGGGGTATAGTGGGAATAATTAGCCCCTTCATGCACCTGTAGCAAGGAGCAGGCTAAAAGAGAGTAAATAAATCACAGTTCTAAGGAAAACTGAGCAATTCTGTGAGGTAAAATAACAAAAGAGAATTAGAGTGTCTACATATAAGGGGAGATCAAAAATGCTTCACTGCAGTAATCAAGATAATTAAATCACCTCCAGGTTTTTATTATTTTCTTATATCTTGTTTCATCTTCATATTGCTTGTATAAGGTGAGAAATTTATATTTATTCATTACTTGAGATGTCACTTGAATAAAACTCTTATAGAATAGCACAGGAACATAGCTTTGCTTGAGAAATAATGTGTCAGTGGGATCAAAGGAAAGAAATTTGAAATAAGAACCAGCAGATCTGGCTTTAATTCTAACCTTCTATAATGAGCTCTGATATTTTATAAAATTCATGCCTGCATTCATTCATTCATTCATTCAATAATCATTAACTAAGTGCCTACTCTCTTCCAAGATCTGTTCTAAGAATCTGTGATACATCAATGAAAGCAAATATTCCTGCTCTTATGGAGATTATATTCTTGCAGGAAGATACAGAAATAAAAAGTAAAAATAAATAAGTAAATTAAGTATGTTAGAACATGGTAAGTGCTATGGAAAAATGTTAAAAGTAGAATAAAGGGAATAGTAAGTTGGGCATTGGGAGAGTCAATGTTTAAGGCGTGACCCAGATAGGTCTCATTTCAAAGAAGCCATGAGGATAAACGGGAGTTGCGGGTATGTGGGAAAGGTATGCTATTTTGGTATTACTCATAGGGCTTAGTTTAGTATCACAGATATAATCAAATTCTAATATATTTATGTTTAATATAAACAAATATAAAATTATTTAATTAATCTCTCTATGCCTGTTTTCTTGTCTACAAAATGAAGGAACTGAACCAGATCCAGAGTTATCTAAGTAAAAACAGCAAAGATTAAGAGCTGGTTGTATTAAAGAGAATGTGTTAAAAGTCCCTGATATGGGCAGTACTTTGGCCCATTCATAAAACAGAGAAAAGGCCAGTTTTGCTGACACACAAAGAACATGGAGGACCAACTACTGTGTAAGATAAGTATGGAATGGAAAGGGGGTCCTAGATCAGTGTTTAGCAACATTAGTTGGTTATGATTTTAAATTATCAAGTCTAACACATACACTTTTAAAAACAAATTGAATACATTGGATAAAAAGATAAAATAATACACATGGTAAAAATACATTTTATTTTCTGAAGTATCTGTTTCACGTATGTGTGTCAGTGTTTGTGTGCATAATTGGTCACCATATAAAGATTTCTTTTGGGAAACATAACAAAAAAGTTTGACAGAGATCATGCAGAACCTTAAAAATGATGTTAAAGCTTTAGAAAGTATAACACAAAGGAGACTTCCAGGTCCAATCAGGGTAGCTGGAGAAGACAAATCTTGAAGTTGCAGGTAGCTGTATGTATGTATACCATAAGAAACAACTTCCTAACAGCCCCATCAGTTCAACCATGTGATTGGCTTTCTGTCACTGGAAACTGGATGGTCATCTGTCGGAGATGCCATAGAAAGGACTCTTGCATACCTTTGGGACACATCCCTTAGGAGCAAGGCTTCACACCAGGGAGTGGCAGATGCATGCTAATGTCTTCCCCATCAAGAAAGTTGCAATTAAATTTAGTTTTAAGTCATTAACATAAAAAATAGTAATAAACAACAAACAGAAAGTGTGAAAGGAGTGATACAGCTGGTAAAAGTTTAAAGGTAGGTGAGACTATTCTGAATCAGGGTAAATTAAGGAAATTTTCATAAGGAAAAGAAGAGGTTTAGCTAAATCTTGAGGCAAAGGTGGTCATGAACAATTGGGAGAAAAAGAAAAAAGAGTGTCCTTTCTCCACCAGGAGAAGACAAATGTGCATGAGACAGGATGAACAGGTGCAATCTTTTTGGTAATTATAGATAAACTCATTTGAGAGACACCACTGAGGAGAGGGACCTCACTGAGTCAGGGCATGTTATAAATTGGGAAGTTAAAACTGGGTCAGCTTTTCTTGGACTTTATCTTAAAGTATCAGTCAAATGACAGAATTAGTTCAGGAATATTATTTGGACAGATGTGTCCATTTACATTAGAAACACTGTAAGAGAAAACTGAATATATATATATAAAATGTATCGGTCGTGGTCCAGTCAGGAAAACAAAAAATATTTCAGGTATTTCAATCAAGAAGGAATCGAATACAAAGCATTAGTTATTTATAAAACTCGTGGAAGGGCTATAGGAGTAAAGCTGAAGTAGGGGGTGGTATAAGCCCTCCAGTTGACTTCTAGCTTTCGGAGGGTTGAAAACTTCAGGAATCAGAAGGAAACTAAACCTATGATCGGAGCTGCTTATAGCACCCAGTGGAATGATTCACAAGAGGCCACTGAAATCTCCCCATTTGCCAAAGCCCACACATCAGCCTACTACAAACAAAGGAGCAATGATACAGCTCTGCTTCACTTCTGCCTTCCAAGTCTCATGCAGTGCCTCTCTGTGGTGAAACTGAAAGCTGGACCTTGCTGGGTGCAGGGAAGTGTCGTCCCTAGACATCTAGACCCACTACCCAAAAGAGAGCCAGCAGCGGGTAAAAATGATTGCTCGTTAAAAATATACATGTATATACACACACATATACATATATACTTTTTTACATATAGTTGTAGTTATATATATAATTGTAGTTATACACACATATTTATAGTTACATAATACAGGAAGTAAGAATAGAATAAATTTCTGATAGCCCACTAAAAAACAATTGGCCAGAAATTAGAGTAAAAGTGAAGTAAAAAGGTAAGGTGAGGAATGCCGATTTTTGGTAGTAGAGCTTTCATTTACCTCATTGGCAATTAACAGTTGTTTTGACCAGCTGCACCTTTGCTCATGCTCGGTAGCAAGCAGATGCCATGTAAGCAGAGTGGTTATGCACACAAGCTCTGATTCAGACTGGGTGCAAATCCGGACCTGATCCCTATTAGCTATGTAACCATAGCAAGTTATGTAATATTTCTGAGCCACCATTTCTTAAGTTGTACAAAATATTACCTACCCCGCAATGTTCTTTGAGAATAAAATGTGACAACATCCATAAGTTTCCTGACCAGAGAGGACATAATAAATGCAACAAAACAGCATCAAACGAGTAATATGTGGTGAAGAGAAGCATGGTGATTTTTTTATATGAATATGATGTTCTCATCTTTGAGAAACTCATACTCAGATAAAAAATATTGACTAACAAAAACATAGCAGAAATAAAAATAAATTCTAGTTACAATAACATGTTATTAATAATTCAAAAGTCTGAAGTATTTTAATATCATCTACTGAATACTTATTATTTAAGAGATTTAATAGTCTAGAAGGTATATATGTATTAATTCATTTAATATTCACAAGCACTCTAAGGTATATATTATTTCTCTTATACAAATGAGGAAGCCTATGCACAGAAAGAATAAGCTACTTATCCAGAGAGAGACAGCAGGCAAATGGCAGAGGCAGGGTTAGAAATCCAACTAGTTTGACTCCAGAGTCCATGCTCCTAATAACACACTGCATTGCAATTACTCTTAAATCTCTCCCCTTTTTTCCAGGCTCTTTTACATAACAACTAGCAAAGTACACCTCTAGTTGGGGTGGGGGATAAAGGGAGAAGATGACCATAGATGATAATGAAGGCAGTTGTAAGGATCACAGACAAAATGAAAGGGCACCTGTCAGTAGGAAGAGGACGAGAGTGACCAATGTAGGACAGTTTGGTCAGTGGCAGTCATCATCATAATAGCTGCCATTGATTAAATATCGTGATCTATTTTCCCATTTGTTCTTACCTACAAATTATCTTCATCTTAAAAATAATGAAACTGAAGCCCAAGAAACTTAAATACCTTGCTCAAGTTCTCATATGTAATAATTGGTGGGAGGAGAGACCAAGCCAAGTGTATCTGACTTTATTGTTTGGTTATGATCCTAGTGGATTATATGATAAACATAGGAAGATGGATTTCTTGGAGTCTGTTTTGGCACAATCCTTCTAATTTATTCTCTTTCTAAAATTACTGTACTAGAATATTTAAAACCACAACATGAATATTGTGAGTTTTCAGAGCTTGATGAGGCATAATTCACTGTAACCCGTAGCCCGTAGTCTTCTTGGAAGTGGTATCAACCCAGAAAATGGAAGCACGAAGAGGAGAGCATTTCTCCAGTCCTGTGGCTGGGAACTGTGTGCTTACAACTAAAGACTGAATTTCCTGACTCTTCTGGGTAGATGATAAATGTCTGAGTCTGTTTAAGCTCCTTTAACAAAATATCATAGACTGGGTTGCTGATAAAACACAGAAATGCATTTGTCACAGTTCTCAAGGGTGGGAAGTCCAAGATCAAAGTGCTGTCAGATCTGCTGTCTGGTGAAAGCCAGCCTCCTTAGCTGACAGACAACTGTCATTTTGCTGGGTCCTCACATGATGGGAAGGATAAGGGGGCTCTTCTGGGCCTCTTTCACAAGGGCAGAAATCCCATTCATGAGAGCTCTGCCTTTATGACCTAATCACCTCCCGAGGGCTCCCCCTCCAAATATCATCATATTGGGGATTAGATTTCAACATATGAAGTTTGTGAGTACAAAAACATTCAGTCTATGGTCTAAGTTATCATTCTGAACTGGAAGTGGTTCTGAATATAAGTTCATAAACTCAAATATGCAAGAAGACTTCTTAATTTTTCAAATTCAATCAACTGAGTGCCCACTTTTCTCTGGGGTTATGTCTAAATTCAAGGAGCTGGTCTGGGAACATTTCGTTGGCAGTCATCTATCTACATCTCAAATGTGGCCCCTGCACAGACATATTCCATCACATCTGATCCTCAGTGCCTGGTCCCTGTAGATGCATAAACCCTCCATTTTTTCTGTAAGTCTCCTCGAGTCTCTCTCCTCCTCTTCTCCCTCCCCACAATCAACCACATTTTTCATCTACACAGAAATTCTTTCTGTGAATCATGAAGGAGACTTTGATATTCTGGTCTTAGCCAGGAGTAGATTAATTTTCCTCTGCATTCTTTTCTTTCCTTAGGCAATAAACACAGAAAACTCTAATAATAGAATGTGGTAGAAAAAGAAGAAAATTTCAGGGGAAATTTTGAACAGTATTTCGAAAAGTGCATCCTACCACGAGTTAGGCATCTTCTTTTTTTTCCTCAACTGCTTGAAACAATTGGGCAACTGAAAACATTTAAATTTTTTTAAATTTTTAAAAGAACAAGGAAAACATAATATATTTATCTATTTCCATCTCATGTCCTAAACAGTGGATATTGCCATGTTTCAATGTGTGTGTGCATTAGTATCACGTACATATTTCTGCTTTATTTTAAAAAGAAACTTACATGAGAGCTACATAACATTCTTTAGAACAGCAAACACTAGCAAGTCTTAATAGTAACTTAAAAATTCTTAAAGAGTGCTCCCATACTGAAATGTTCACTGCTTAAAATTTGCGTTATTAAGCTTTGCTCATGTGGTTAGTGAGTTGTGTCTAAGTCAGAAGTTATTTAGCAATTATTTTTCATTGTTCTAATAGCCAGTTAGATTTCTTTTCAGGGATGATTCTATAAAGGCTGATGGGCAAATGAGAGCTTTCTCATCACTCAATCATATGGAGAAGAGTGGCTACTTTCTATATAATCAATTCATCAGCCATTATGCTGGTCAATAGCTCAGCAATTCATTCAGCAGCAATCCATTAGATTCATTTGTCTCAGTGTCTGAAATGATCAAAGTTTTTTTCAACATTTAAGTTCATATATGAGATTAATTTCATGTATAAGTGATACAAAATTAAAATTTTGTCATAAAATAAAATGAACTATTCCAAACTGAATATTATGAAATTTATTTTAGCTCTTTATACTTTAAAAATAAAGGTTACCACTTTAATAAATTATATCAAGATAATAATCTACATATAATCTGTAAATAATATATGATGTATTATATAAGGGAATTGAATAATTGAATAAAAAAGACAAATCACTAATGAACTTATTTGGGGGTGTCTGAGTTTGGGAGGTAAACCAAGTAAAATACATCCTGTGGAAGAGCCATTTTTTTATCCTTAGCCATTTTTTCCTCCCTAAAAAAAAAAAAAAACATATTTAGAAAGAAATGAGTTGAAATCTCAATGTGAATATTACATTTTTTAATTCAGGTAAATAATGCTGCTTGAATAATCATTAGAGCTCACACGGTAAAAAGATAAAGTAAATGGGAATTTTTTTTCTGGCTGAAGGTGAATAATTTAAAGAAGAAAAATCATAGAATCTTACCAAAAGTTTAAATCAATTTAATGTAATCATTGGAAATACAAAAGGCTTCTTGCTATGCCATATTTTACTGATACAGGAGACGAATGATGATTAAAAGTAATCATTCAAGAAGATTGATGGATTTATTAAGGCAAAATTACAATCCAAAGCTTATGCAAACTACGACCAATTTCACCTGTTCCTGAATTTTATTCAACTTATGGATATTTTTAAAAATTGGTTGCTTGGTATTATTCTCAAATTTTCACCTTATTTTTACTTTAAAAACCTTTACATGAGTATTAACCTTATTCTAGATTAAAATCACTAATGTTTTTTCTATTTCAAAAAGTTTTTCAATGTAGTGTCATTAGTAATAGCTACTTCATTATCAGAAAATGGGTTGTCATAAGGCTGCATTGTGATGGTTTGTAATAGTTCCTGTCCCCAAAGAACTTCCATATCTAATGTTATCGTTACTGAAGAGGTTACACACTCACTCATAAGAAGTCTTCGTAAGGGTTAGCCTTATATAGCAATATATAATCTTTAATGACACATGAGACATCATAATACATGGAGATATCAACATTTTTCAAATGCCATTATTATGACCTTCAAGATAATATAGTTTGTCTACGGCCATGCCACCCTGAATAAGCCTGATTCCATCTGATCTCGGAAGCTAAGCAGGGTCGGGCCTGGTTAGTACTTGGATGGGAGACCAGGTGCTGTAGGCATAAAAAATAAAAAATCAGGCATTGTAAACTGACAAGGTCCTTGCAAGCTGTGAGGTCAACCAATGATTGCCTCACCTAAATAAATAAATAAATAAATAAAAACATAGTTTGAAATTAAAAGACTATTAAACATAAAAACAAAACTTTTATAGGTAAGAGGTTTTCCAGCCTCGAGGGTGTGACTCTTTAGACATGAAACAGCTGGGATTCCATTGGCAAGGTTATATTCATATAGTTGTCTAGATAATAAGTAAAAAAATTTTGGTCTACAAATGGATTTTTATTCTTGCTTAATTTTTTTTTACCCAAAGTAAACATTTCTTTCTCTCTTAAGAAAATATCCACGGAATCATTACTAAGCATACACAAAATTAAAACCGTACTTTCTAGGTTAAATTTACTCTCACTGAAATAATTTATAACTGCCAAAATTCCAACATTATGAAAATTCCTACATTCAGCATAACTTCTAACACTCTTTCAATTCATTTTTGCTAGAGCCTTTCTCTTTGATTCTCTACCTGAAGTCTGAAGCCCTTGCACTTGATAATGTCAACTTTTAAAATAAGAAGAGTCAGGAGTGGGAGAGGTTTCAGCCATATAACTGCCACTTTTGCCCTGAAAAATATTTCTTACCATAATTTCAAATGACAAACTCTAAGTGTGTCATTTAATGCTCATCACTAAGCATTTTTTTACAGAAGTTATATTGAAGCCATAAGTAAAGCTTCTAACTAACCAGAGGCCTTTAAAGTTGTCTTTCAATCAGCATCATATATATAATATATATTGCATATTACATCTTTTTTGCTAACTTATTATTAATATTTTGAGAACCAGAAGCATAAGGTCTGATAAGAGCTGAATACTCAGCCATATATCTCTGTAATTCAGTTAAACTCTTTTAAAAATTGATTTGTACGAACAGGTTGCTATATCCTTCTATGAAAGAAGTAAAAGAATTCTATTTATAAAACCCATAATAAAATTCTTACCACATGTTGACCAGTAGATTAGAAGCAGTGAGACAAAAATAAGCCTTATATTTGAAGAGAGTTGTGACATAAGCGATATGTATTGTTGAAAATAAAACTTATTTTGGAAGTTAAATATTATATTAAATACAGGCATGTACAACTTATTACTAAATAACATACAAATGCATATTCCGAAGATATGGTCTCTGTCTACCACCTTTTACTTGGCAAAAAAAACCAAAACATCCACACCTTGGAATTTAGGGGACAGAGAAAAGGCACTAACTACCATTGATACAGGGAGTTACTAGAGAGTTTTGAGCGGGAAGTGAAATAGATATGATTTTAGAAAGATCACTCAGGCAACCATGTAAAGGGTAGAACTGACGAAGTGATCACAGAAACAGAGAGACCAATTAAGGAGCTGTAGTTACAGTCCACAGTAAGATGCTGAGGCTTTGAACTAGAATAGAGACTGGGAAGAAGAGTTACAATTGGAAAATATATATAATTATTCAAAAAAACCCCATACGGCTTTATTGACTTATTACAGACTAAAGGAAGATGGTTCACACAATGGCTGCAATTTACTAGTTTGAAATAATAAATAAATATTGATGGCATTTACTAAACTGAGAAATGTAGAATGAGAACATAATTGGGTTAAAGAAAAAAGGTCCTATTTTGGATATAACATCCAAGTTGTCATGATTAAATATTAAACAGAGAGAGTGTTTGAGTGTTTTAGAGGTTATTGGGGTGCGAATGGTTGTTGGAATTATGGGGGAGGTGAGGTCATCCAGCAAGAGCATATAGATGTATGTGAAGGACTGAGGACACATTTCTGAGCTTGGAAAACAGTTCTCCATGGGTTGCTGGTTTTTATATATTTTGAAAGCAAAGGCACTGATGGCCTTTGTTCTGAACTATATTTTCAAGGATGCTTGTATAGTTAATAACTTTAGGAGAGAGAGTTAGTGTCTTCCTCCAGAGCATCAGGAGGTTTGCTTACTGACAGATATGATGATAATGACTTCCTACAGGGTGGTCAGGCAGACTTACAGCCCACTACAAAATATCTGGTTTCAAAGCTCAGGGCTCTTCTTCTATGATGAAATTCACTGAGTGTATGAGCATCTCCTGGCCTTCATTGTGTCACATTGTGGGAGTTAAGGCTCAGAGAACAGTATAAATGCTGATTCACTGGCCATTGCTAATGTTGTAAGTTAAACGATTCTTTGTCACTTTCTCAAGAGCCGCATGAAAACTGTGGCAGTTTACCTTGCAAGTAAGGTAAAATCTCAGACTCTTCATAGTTACTGACACCTGGGAAACCGCAATATTTAAGAGTTAAAATGAAAAAAATTGCCTCCTGAAAACGGCTAGTGAACTAGTCAGAAAGAAATGATACTTCATAACTCAGAAAGAAGAGAATTTTTAAGAAAGAAATTTTCAGCAATGCAGAGACAGTAAGTAAGATGAGACCTTCAAAAGGTCTATTCAATTTGGTAACGTCAACAAGAATACTTTCAAGGTGAGACAGGGTGCAAGAACGGGGTCCAGCTGGACAGAGGGGTGAAGTTCAGGAAAACATATGGTGAAAGCAGATTAAAACATCTATTTAAAGAAGTTTGATCTCTAATAGAGTTTTGGTCATGAAGAAAAGTATAAACACGGGACTACAGTTTAAAGGGAGGGCAAGGTTAATAAAATTATGTGTATGATTTTATTTTCAAAAATGAGAGAAAATCAAAATGAATAAAAGATATACCTCAGTATATCTTTAGATAAAAAGAGAAAGACTGAAGTTTGGGAGGAAGAAGAAATTAAACAGATCAAGAATTAAAATTAAGTGAATGTTCAAATGAACCTATATTTTTTTAAATCTCCCCAGCAACTCTTTAGGTATAGAAAAAGAAAAGTTGGAGAGTCCATCACAAATGACCTTTCCGGCTGGACTACTGGCTAAGAATATCACAGGTAGAACAAAAGAAGAAAATTATTTGGAAAAGCAATGCTTAAGAGAACCTTACTGCAGATAATAAATTAAAACAAATGAAGTTTTATAATTCATATATCCACATTTACAAGTATGAAGTAAAATAAACCAAATCAAGGGTATGTTAGTTTCCTAGGGCTGTTGAATGGCTTAAACAGCAGAAATGTATTATCTTCACAGTTCTGGAAACTAGAAGTCTTAGATGAAGGTAAAAGCAGAGTTAGTTCTTCCTGAAATCTGTGTGGTTTGCTAGGGGCCTTTTTTGACTTGCAGAAACATCACCCTGATCTCTGCTCATCTTCACATGGCATTCTCCCTATGTGTGTGTCTTTGTCCAAATTTCCTTTTTTATGAAGACACCAGTCATATTGGATCGAGGTTCACCCTAAAGGCCTCATCTTATGCTGACTATGTCCGCAATGACCCTATTTCCAAATTGGGAGGTGCTGAGGGTGAGGACTTCAACATATCTTTTTGGAGGACGCAACTCAACAAAGTTTATACTCATCTTTCAAAGAAAAGTCTCCTCCCACTAGCTCAGATAACTCTCTAAATTGCTTGTGAGTTACACACCAACGTGTTGAGGTGCTGCCTACAAAGAGCGCCTCGTACTATCTGGCATTAAACACAGCTCACTAAGAATCTTCTACATCCTTCTATTTGTTCACTAGGACAGCCATAACAAATAATCACAGACTGGGTAACTTAAACAACAAACATTTATTGTCAAACAGTTCTCGAAGCCAGAAGTCCAAGATCAAGGTATCAGCAGATTTGGTTCCTCCTCAGACCTTTTCCTGGCTAGCAGATGGCTGCCCTCTTGCTGCCTATTCATGTGGTCATCTCTCTGTGCATGCCCCTGGTATCCAAATTCCCCTTTTTTTAAGATACCAGTCAAACTGGATTAGTGCCCACCCTAACGACCTCTTTTTAATCACCTCTTTAAAGACCCTGTCTCTCTAAATAAGGTCACATTCTGAGATACTGAAGGTTAGGGCTTCAACATATAAATTTGGAGAAGACATATTTTGACCCATAACAGCTGCCTAAGTTATACTTCCCAGAAAATGTGGTAGCAAGAATCCCAGCATACTTCTGTTCAGATAATAAACAGAAGACTTATTTCTTCTACTCCCTACATGATTTTTTTCTATCTCCATTCCAAAGGCCATTCCACAAGTTGTTAGGAGATCTCTTATTCTTGGAGAGAATGGGGTGGGCTCTCTAACCAGTTGCCAGTCCCTAGAGATGGTAATTCAAACCTGTAGCATCATATAAGAAAGAACAATACAGAAATAAAATACAATAATGAGACATTCTCCTATTGTGGTTTAAAAAGCAGATACAAAACTATATAATTAAGAGAAAGAAAACCACTAGAATTCTTCTTAGACCTGAGCAATTTTTGGCCTGAAAATCTTAGTTTACAGGAAATGAAATGTTGCATATTTATGAAATAAGACTGGAAACCAAGTACATAATTTCCTAGCTTTTTAATAACGAAATTAAAAACATAACCTTGTATTTCATAGAAAATGTAATATGGTAGCATAAATCATAAGCTGGGGGCATAAAAAAAATTCTAAGTTTCCAAATAAATCTAACTCTAACCCAGTTTTAGAGTCAGAAATCAGTACCAAAATCCTCCATAACCTAACAAAATTTGCTATGGATTTACATATTGGGTGATCATTGAAATATAACAAATAGTTGCCTTTCAAGTCTTCTGATGAAGCGGCTAAATTGGAGTAGGTTTTTTATTTTAAATAGCAATGCATCATTATCAACTGTAGGCTTCCTCCTTCCCAAATGTGCCATCACAGCATTCATGTTAAAAATAGACTTTTAATGCATTTCTTAATACCCTCAAACAATTAACCAAAACTTCATTGGAACTTTTCTTGCCAAGGAAAATGAAAATGCCATAGTCTTTCATATTCTATCAAATGTACCTCCAATATTACATTTAATGAGTGCCTCTGAGTGATAAATGACCACTTGCTTTGCTAAAACACTGATGTTCTCCTTCTAAGTGTCTTAAAATTTTTAATGTAATGACCATCTGCCTGGGGTTCTTTACTCAGGCTTCATGGGCAACTTGATTGCAATCTCCAGGAATGCCATGCTTTGGTTTAAATTCTTCACTTTTATTAAATAACACTCTACTCATCATCTTACCAGGAAAGAAGTAACACTACTGATATGAAATTTTAGGTATCCAAATACATATGGCATTCTCAATTCTAAAATATCCCTGTGTGAACTATGTGCATTATATATTAATCATAGAGATGCATGTCTTTGTGCATTCATTTACTCATTAAATTCACTCATTTCTCATACAATGATTTTTTAGTGTATGTTTTGAGGCAAATACTCTATTAGGGCTTGAAGATTCAAAGATGAAAGAGAAGGTTTATGCTTTCCGGAGGTTTACATGGCATTATAATGCCTAGTAAAACACAAGACCAATAACTGTATGTTGAATCAGAAAGCAGGCATGACTATCAAGAGAATCTGTGCGTGTGTGATGTGCATGTGTCTGTGTACATGCCCTTGTATTCAAAGAGAACAGCAAGACAAGGAGTGATCTTTTCCATGAGCTTACCTATAAAACCTATCCTTCAGCTGGTAGTGGCAACCACCATTTTCAGAAGCATGAGCTGTATCTGATTCACAAATGATCTTCATTCAGACAACACACAATGAGATAATTACTAGTATCACATATACAAACCATTTGAAGCCATAATTCTATTTGCGTTAATAGCAACAATAGCAAATATTCTTGTTTATTCTGCTTTCAGTTAATTTTAGTTAACTATAAACAGCTACTGAAATATTAATGAGGCAGACACTCATTACACATCTTTAATGCACACTACAGACACATGCTGTACAGTAGGTCTCTCGGGCTTATTCATCTTGCATAGCTGAAACTCTGTACCCTTTGACCGACACCTCCCTCCTGCCCCCCAGGCCCTGGCAACTACTATTCTACTCTCTGCTTCCATGAGTTTTATTATTTTAGGTTCCTCATAGAAATGAGATGATGTAGCATTTGTCCTTCTGTCACTAGCTTATTTTACTTAGCATAATATCCTCCAGGTTCATCTACATTGTCACAAATGGCAGGATGTCCAGAGATAACTACTTCTTCAAAGTGTTTTTTTGTAAGTAATAGTCTTTACATAATTCTTTGATCATATAAAAAACTTTATATATTTACAATTTCAAATATCATAAATATATTTTAACTCACTATTATTTAACCAATCAAAACCTAAAATCTTCATAAAAATTTAATTTATTTTAAAACAGTTGTGGTTATTTTTCTTTTTTCTCAAATAGTATAAGCCTGCTGGGTTTCTTGCAAACACACCTATTTTTACCCCAAGGGCACATGATTGATTCTCTCTTAAATCAATTATTTTTCCCAGAGAAAAATCTGTATACAAATAAGGACAGTTTACTCTAAATTAATGTCATGCTGTTCGTCTTCAATATATCCTCAGTAAATAAATGAAAGGAAGTCGGTATAGTAAACTAAGATGCATACTGAATCTTAATTATAAAGTTCATTCTCCCACTCACACATCCTTCCAGCACTTTCTGCCATTTTCTCTGCATTCTTCTCTCTAAACCCTGGGTCAGCCAGCAGTTCTACACTAATTCTGTTACTTTGCTCCTCGGGGATTCGTGAATGATAAACACAGCTGGATTGTCCACAAAGGCTTAATCTGGAAACCATCTCTATCTTCTCTCCGGTAAACTTTTTTGAATCCACGCTAATTCCATCTTCAGTTCTTTGAAGCATCGTTTCACGTCAACCATCATTTTTGGGACTTTAATCAAACCAGCCATATCCTAACGTTTTTGTCACTCTTCTTTTGAGTTTGTTCAAAATCATAATTGTATTTCTCTACATCATAAAGCAGTATTATTTTTTCAAAATCAGAAGAAATAATGGTTTTCTGTAGGAGCTCTTTTTTTTTTCTTTTTCTTGATCTAGATGAAGATTTTCCTTTTATAGTTTTTTTTTTTGTATCAAAGTTAACATGCCAACCCCCTAAACTTAGATCAGGATCTGGGCAGCCAATTGTTTTTTTCAAAAGTTTAAACTTTGTGCTATTTGATAGATCTTCTTTGTTAGCGAACTCATATCATTTTTACAGACTGGTGAGCCTTCATTCTTCATGTTCTTTCTCCTCTTCTCCTTCCACCTGTTGCTCTAGTGCCAACTTCATTTTCATGGCCGTCTATCAAGACTCAATCCGGGGATTATGTCAGTCACAAACAACACATTGTCATATGTCATGTCCCATGATTCTATATTCAATGGCTTATTTTGATTATTCTGTTACGCTAAACACAGTATTTTTATCATTTTCATTGTTTCAGATATCTGGCTTACATAAATACTGAGAACCAATTAAACAGAATCACCTTTAACCTGGGTTGTGTCAAGTTTAAATATAGTGCAGTATCACATTCAAAATTTACACATTTTAGATGCTTATATCTTCCCTGGTGCCTACTTTTGCATTCATCTCATTGCCATCATTGTTGCTGGCACCAATACTAAATTGTGCAAAGTCTTTGTTGGTGCTCCTTCTGTTTTCATCCCATTCACTTTCACAACTGCAATTGTTTGAGCTAACGTCCCATTATACTCTCGAAATCCATCTTTGAAGGCTTTAACATAATTTTGTCATTTTAAGAGCTTGACTGTCTTTGAGAAACTAATAATAAAGTCTACTGTACTGACACTGAGAAATATTTTCATCCTTTCCTTTTGTCATGTATTAGTTATCAGTCTCTTCACCTAAACACAACAATGCTGCTTTGTTACTTCTTTATAAAGTATAACACCGAGATGTTTTTGCTCTTATTTTAAGGCTTACATGTGCTTGTACTGTTAGTATTTCCTGTAAATTTGCACTAAAGGGATTATCAAAACAACTATGAATTTTCTTTAGTATGAAATTCACTTATAAAAGTTTACTACTTTTTTTTTTATCACTTGACTCTGGAATAAATATAAACTATGTTCTGCCTTCATCTATTTATCTTTCAGATGAGTCCCTGGAGCCTGGATACAGCCAAATGATTTGAATATGTTTCAGAGGTTCTCCATCACCAAATAGTTTAGTCAACTTCAGTAATAAACCCACTGGTCTGAGGTCTTCTTTTTGTTTCAAGGGGCAAAATTTGCTATTGTATGTTCTGTGACTCAGTGGTACTCAGGTCTTCAGACTGGCATTCCTTCTAGCTTGGGTTAATCTATATTGATACACATGGCAATTCAGCCAG
The DNA here is from genome assembly GCF_000151845.1 of Pteropus vampyrus. NCBI lineage: Eukaryota > Metazoa > Chordata > Mammalia > Chiroptera > Pteropodidae > Pteropus > Pteropus vampyrus. The sequence continues at coordinate 9,206,163 of NW_011888819.1, forward strand.
CATAGAATCCTTCTGTGAGGTGTATTCAGTTGCCAAATCTTGGTCTGTAGACTGCCATGATGATCTGATAGTAGATGACCTGATCTCCAGGCTCCTGGCTTCCCAGAGTGTCGCTGACCCTTTATTAAAGTATTTGATTCATTTTAAACTTTAAAACTGTCACCTTGGCTACAGAAGGGAGTATTGGTTGGAAGGAGGTAAGAATAGATACAATTAGGAGATTGCTACATCAAGGAAATAATTGGGTCTTAGAAAGAGCCTGGTTGAAATGGAAAAGGAGAAATGTAGACATATTTAAGAAATATTAAAAAGGTAAAAGATAATGGAATGACGGAACAATAATGGAATACAGGGCTAGGACGGGAGGGGGCTGTCAAGAATGACTTCTGGGGTCCTGACTCAGCTTACAGGATGAAGAGTGTCATTCACTGAAAGAGAAAGTATTGGGAAAACACTAGGTTTTGTAAGCTGAGAGTGAATAGCAAAGTGTAATATCATGAGTTTGAGTTTACCGGAGGGACCTTTAGAGGATACAAATGAAAAAGCTGACATCTGAATAAAGGTCTGGGGACCATTTGAGATGACCAGGGATATTAGTCTACTCATGCTACCATAAAAAAATACCACAGATTGGGTGCTTAACCAACAGACAGTTATTCGGCAGCTAGAAGTCCCTGAACAAAGTACCTGCAAATTTGGTTTCTGGTGAGAGCCTTCCTACTGGCTTGAAGACAGCTGCTTTCTCACTGTGTGTTCACATAGCCTTTCCTCTGCTTGGAGAGAGAACAGAGGGAGGGAGAGGAAGAGGGAGAGGGGAAGGGTGAGGGTGAGGGAGAGGGGGAGGGGGAAGAGGGAGAGAAGAGAGAGGAGAGAGAGACAGACACAGACAGAGACAAAGAAAGCTATTTGGTGTCTCTTCTTATAAAGACACTAATCCTATCTGAATCAGGCCTTACTCTTATGATCTCATTTAAGCTTAATTACTTCCTTAAAAATTCCATCTTCAAATACAGCCACACTGATGGTTAGGACTTAAACGTATGAATTTTGTGGGGACACATTCGGTCCATAGCACCAGGTCAGAGATGTAATTTTGCAAAGTGTCCTCATATTGGTGGTGACTAAAGCAAGGAGAACTGATAAGACTGCCTTGAGAGAGAATAAAACAAGGAAGAAAATAAAAGCATCGCTGAACCTTGAGACATAAACTAATGCATGATTATAGGAAAATTATTCTGCAAAGGAGGCAAAGAATAAACTATATAACACGTGTAATGAAAATCATAAGCCTGGAATCCAGCAAGAGGTGCTCAGGAAAGGCCAGGAAAGCATTTAAATGAAAAATATCCTTTTTCTTTTTTTTTTTTTGGTATTTAGTGACACATTTCAGAAATATTTACTTCAGAAAAGTGGTAAGGCTAGAAGATGGACTGGAGTGGGTTGAAAACAGAGTGAAAAAAAGAAGTTTGCCTATGTAAGAGAGGAGAGATATAGGGGAAGGCTTTGAGGGTTAGGCAGGATTTTTTTTAATGGAAGATACTTAAATATGTTTTAAAGATGATTAAATAGGCAGATCACAGGATTTTTCAGGGCAGCGAACTATTCTGTATGGTACTATCATGGTGGTACATGTCATTATACACTTGTCAAAACCCACAGATTTTACAAAACCAAGAGTGAACTCTAATGTAAACTACCGACTCTGGGTGATGACAATGTGTCAGTGTAGGTTCACTGACTGTAAAAAATGTACTGCTCTGGTGTAGGATGCTGATAGTGAGAGGGCCCATGCCCGTGTAGGTTTAGGAGATACATGGGAATCTGCACTGCCACTCAATTTTGCTGTGAACCTAAAGGTGCTCAAAAAAATAAAGTCTATGTTAAAAAAAAAAATGATGACAACTATCCACTTGAAAAAGAGAGAGGAGGAGAGGGAATGAGTATAAAAAATCCGTGAGAATGAGGGGGTGGCATTTTATGGAAAATGGGAGAAATAAATAGCCATATGAATACTGAATATTGAAGGCAGAAAATCCCAGCCATCTTTCCCAACTCTATGTGCCTAGCTCTATGCTCAGAGCCAGATCTTATCATCAAGGATAAGAATAAAAGACAATTTCCTGGAGAACGTAATTCAACCTAGAGGTAATATCTGACTTTATAAATATAGGAGTTCCTCAACATACAGTTTTTTCAAATCATCCTACAATGAAGCTCTACCTTGAGGACACTATCTGTGCACTTAGAACTTCCAAACTACTTCTGGGCAGAAATATTAGACATTTGGGAAAACTTCTAAAATAAAAGTTTGAAATAAAAAAACAGGGAAAAAAAACATAAAATGAAAAGAAATCTATAAAATATAACTCCCATTAATATCCTCAAAAAATCAGGGAAAATATTGCATTCATGAAACATTATTAAAAACATGATAACAGAAAGGAAAAACAAAATAGCAGGGTTGAGAGATAAGATTGAGGAAAACTTCCAGATGAAGGATATGAAAATAAAAAGATGAAAAATAGAGGGAGAAAAGAGAGAGAAAGACAGTGCATGTTGTCTAACACCTGGAAAAGAAAAGATCCATAAAGAAATAACAGGAACTCATGACAGAATGACAGAATTCAAGAAAAATTTCCAGATTTGAAAAACATATGAGTTTTTGGATTATAAAGCCTCATGGAGTAACTCTCATCAAAAAAAAAAAAAAAAAAAAGAATAAAAATAGGTGTATGCCAAAGCACACCGCTGTACAATTTCAGAACACTAAAGGCAGAAAAATAAGTCTACAGACTTTAAAAAGGTTAGTTAATTAATTAATTAATTAATTAATTAAAAATTACCTACATGAACAAAATTTGAAATGGCTTCTGGAAAAATGCCTTCAAAATTCTGAAGATTAATGATCTGTCAACTAGATTTCTATATCTCTTCAAACTACTATAAGTAATATATGTATATATATGTGCATGTATATACAAACACATACATTTTCATCATAGATAGATATATCACATATGATATCATATGTCACATGTATGAATCATAAGATTTATATGTATGATTTGATGTGTGATATATATCATAAATTATACATATTTGTCATATAAATTTATCATGATATATCACACATGTGTATATGTGTGAATGATGTGTGATACATAGCTATAGGGAGGAAAATAGAGATATAGATGAGGATGTTAGAGATAGAGATAATAGTGATAGGGACAGAAATAAAGAGAGAAATACAGAAAGAGATAGAAATGATAGATATAGATAGATATAGATATAGATGATATAGATGATATAATTATAGATATAGATAGATATAGATATAAATATAGATATAGATACAGATGATAGAGATCATAGAGATACAGAGATAGAGATAGAGCTATGAAGAGAAAGAGAGGAGATTATATGGATAGAGAGGAGATTATATGGATAGAAAGAGAGAGAGAGAGGATAGATAGGGATAACAGATATATCTATGATAAATGTATAGCTATGAGAATGGTTATCTTGACATAGGCTGATATAGGGCTGCTTTCTTTGTATTTTTCAGTCCTCAGAAATGTAACAACTCTGCAAAATAATCTACTTCTTCCTGCACAATTCCTTATCTCTTTGTATGTGTCACGCTATTTTCAAATGAAGCAGAAGAAAATTTGTCCAAAATAAATGTTAGTAGGTAGGTAGGTAGGTAGACAGACAGACAGAAATAGATTTCTTTTTTTTCTCTGAAAGTATGCTGCTGTTGACTTGCTTTTGTAAGACTACGTGAGAGTCCTCCAATAGACAAGGAAAAAATGGAAGTTCAGTTCTAAAATACTAATCTCATTTGCAGTGAAATCACTGTAAAATTTTGGTCCTTCCATCCACCACAAATTAATCAGTGTCAGACCAGCTCAGTATTTTAATGGAAACCAAACAAAACTATTTTGGCTACTTCTGCTATTGGAAATTCTTTAGGCAACAAAATGTCTTCCGAGGTCAAGACAGAACTTCAACATCAGCATTTCAACAAACAATACCTTTATTAGTAGTGCCAACATCAATGACATAAAGATCCTATGGCTCTTTGGCAGAAGAAAAAAATATTTTCTTTCTCATTCACCAAATTCATATTATATTATTATATTTTTCCTCTTCCACTATATTTAACTGTTGGTAATAGTATATATTCCATTTCCAAAACTTTGTGCAGAATTGTTCTGATGCAGCTAGCACATTTAACTCCTTCGGTCTGAGTCTCCTCTTGCATTCACGATTTATATATTGTAAGTTTCTATATCATATACATGATCCATAAAGAGCTTGGGCTTGAAAAGTGTTACATAAACCACATGAATATTAAACTTATTGAGATGCATGCAGTGTATCTAATGAAAAATTCAATATACCCTAGTATTTTTTTATTTCCTCAACATGTGAAAATATTCCTCATCTATTTAGACATGGATTAAATATAGCTAGCTAGCTAGATAGATAGATAGACAGACAGACAGACAGATAGACAGACAAACAGATGACAGATTTGTGGGGGTCTAAAACTTTTATTCTCTTTGTTCAAATTGTCAACCAGAGCAATCAGGTAGAAAATCTCGTCAACAAAGTCAAAAGGGACAAACAATTCACATATTTCAGGGAGCACCACTCTAAATATTGGCCAGAGATGTTTTCCCTCATTCAGGACAATGGTTGCAAAAGGTCTAATATGAAGGACAACTAGAGCTGGGCGAAATAGGAAAGACAAATCAATGCTAGTCAAAAGATGTCAATATGTTTGAGTGAAAGCACATGGAGACACAACCCACCCTCCCTAGCAAATCTTTTATATCTATGATACAAATTCACAGCACAAACTGTGATTTCTTATGTTGTTAGTACTTCTAACCATGTACAAACGCAGTGATTTTAACAAAGGAACTGACCAAGTATTTTGTTATTTACCAAAAGAAGAAACTAGGCCATAAAATGCAGCATCGTGATTTGAAAGGCAGTAACGAGAATCCCCAAGTTCTAGCCCTAATTCCTCCACTAACCAGCTGTGAGCTTGGCACATTTCACTTATTTGGAGTTTAGTTTCTTTCATCCGTAAAATGAAGAAATTGGGGTGGGGGGAAATCCTTAAGGTTTTTTTTTATAACACCCTATTAAAAAACACCTACAATTATAATACCTACAATTAAAAAAAACAACTAAAATCCATGCCCTACTAATTCTCACTATTCTTATGTGAGTAAATGAAGATTAGCCTTTGGTATGCACAAATGCCAAGATTTCTACTGATCTATTTAGTGATAAACTTCTCCTGGTAGATTACTCACTTTACTCCTGGGAGCAATTTAAACACTGGAAATAAAATCCTACCTGCCAAACAAACTTCTAGAGAAGCTAAGAATGACAGAATAGCCAAACTGTTTTCCCTACCTTTAAAATCATATTCAACTCTTTAGCATATCTATCTACTATATAATATACTCTGTAATATATGCTTTGGCTCTCAAGTCCACATTTTTATTAATATTAGATTCTAGTTTATTTTTCTAACCACTGTTTTTCTTTATAAAGTATTTTCAAAAGGAAGAAAAATTTTAAAACTAGAAAAAGGCCTTTCTTAACTTATAGAAATATAAGATTCTTTTTAAGGCCCCAATAGTGTGGGGCAAGCCAAATGATTTACTTTCTTCATCAACAGAAAACTTTTTATCATCCTATCTTTCTTCCTAGAGCATTAAACATTTAAGAAACTGTTAACAAGGAGTCTTTACTAAATCACTAAACTCACTAAATCACTAAAGCCAGAGAAGCCAAACATTTCTTAAAATCTCTGCCAGACTTACATTTTGCAAAGTCACACTAAAAGCATTTTGCTTAGCACTTTCATTTAAGTTCTAAAACACTCTTCTATTACACTTCTAAAATCTGGCACGACAGTCTTCAGTTTCAAATAAATGCGACATTGCCCTTACAAGACATCTTTAATAACAACGTCTTCATATTATATAGGAACACAAAGGTAAAACCCTCTGAGTGAGTCAGGTATCCATGTCATCTATATATTTCCAATATCTATTTTATTGTATAGGAAAAAAACCCCAAAGCTGTACCTAACTCTTTAGTGAAACCTTTATTTAAAAGCAAGTTATTTAAGCTTACAGATACCATTTTAATTATGGGCCACTAGCAATCATTAAAAAATGGATATATTTTTACTCTAACTTCACATACTTTTTTTTCTGCTTGAACAACCCTACAACCCTCCTAGTATAACCTAATAAGCACCTGAAACTCAACACGGGCAAACCTAAACTCTTAGGTCTCAACACCGCCTCCCAACCCCACTCCCTGTGTTAATTTTTTCCCTCCAGTCTCCCCATAGCAAATGGCACTAACGTCTACTCTGCTGTTCAAACTGAGTCATTCTTGGTTCTACTCTCTCCTTACTCTGCATATCCAACTTACCTGCAAGTCTTGTCATTTCTACCCTTAAAATATGTCTTGACTCTATCTACTTCACTCATCTGACTGCTACTGCCTTCATCCAACCCACCATAATCACTGCCTTGAGCTACTGCCTTTAAACGAGTCCCCTGCATTTGCTCCATGCCTTTCCATCCACATCACAGCAGCCAGGGTAGATTTTTAAAACAGAAATCCTTTTCTTGCTTAAACATGTTCAAGGGCTTCATGTGGTAAATCATATAAAATGCAAACTCCTTCTCGAGGCCTACGAGGTTATACAAATCCAAACACCTGATAACCTTCCAATCGATCTCACTTCACGACCCTTTATTCACCATGCTTTGACAACCCGACCCCATTTCGGTTTTTGAAACACAGGCTCTCACTTCTGAAGAAAATGTCCCTCCATGGAGGTACTTTTCCTAAGGACCCCTTCTAAGCAGTGTTCTCACCACCTCCTCCCCTCTCCCCATCCTGTCGATCTTCACATGTTCTTTTCACTGCCTTAGCATTTACTGTGTTTAAATATGTAGCTATTTGTTTGCTTAACTCTAATGAAACTGACAGCTCCCTAAGGGCAGAGACCCCATCTCTACTGTATCTCCTGAGCCTAACCTGGTGCTGACACCTAGTAAGAGCTCAATGAATACTGGTAGGTGTGTGAACTGCATTGGTGTTATGGGCTAAACTTTCTCCCCACAAAATTCACAAGCCGAAGTCCCAATTCCAAGTAATTCAGAATGTAACCATGTTAAAAGTTAAAGGTCCTTAAGAAGTTGATGAAGTTAAATTGAGGGCATCAGGATGGGTCCTAATCTAATCGGACTGGTGTCCTGAAGACAAGATGAAATTTGACCACAAAAAGAGACACCAGTCTACAGCCATGCTACCCTGAACAAGCCCGATCCCGTCTGATCTCAGAAGCTAAGCAGGGTTGGGCCTGGTTAGTACTTGGATGGGAGACCACCTAGGAAGACCAGGTCCTGTAGGCGTAAAAAATTAAAAAATAAGGGATTGTAAGCTGACAAGGTCCTTGCAATCTGTGAGGTCAACCGAGGGCTGCCTCGCCTAAAAAATAAAAAAAAATAAACAAAAAGAGACATCATGGATACATGCATACAGAGAAAAGACAAAGTGAGGGCACAGCAAGAAGGTGACCAACGTCACCTTCTGCAAGCCATGGAGAGAGGCCTCAGAAAAAAATCAAACCTTCCAACACTTTGATATTGAACTTCTAGCCTCCGAACTGTAAGAAAACAAATTTCTGTTGTTTAAGTCATCTAATCTGTGATATTTTATTATGACAGCCCTAGCAACCGAATACAAGTGGAATTAAAATATAAACAGAAAAAACAAATCACATTATATTCCTAAGAGTAGTACTGTTATATATTTGAGTCATGTTTGATCTGGAATTCATAGCTATAACACAGCATAGTGTGAAATCCAGATCTGTTCGTTATCTAGTCAGCCTAGTTAATAAAGACAGATAAATTCTAAAATTTCCACTTGGATTTGACAAACTAAAATTTTCCACAATGATTTGTCAAACTTATTATCTGCATAAATGACCATTCTAACTAATATGCTTCCATAATGCATCCAAGTCAGCCTCATCCGAACTGCTGAAAAAATTATTCTAATGTGTCACCATCAGCCATTACCAAAGCTGAAGCGTATAGACTGTG
>NW_011888819.1:9214368-9253539 GCF_000151845.1 Pteropus vampyrus
TTTTTTTTCTGCTTGAACAACCCTACAACCCTCCTAGTATAACCTAATAAGCACCTGAAACTCAACACGGGCAAACCTAAACTCTTAGGTCTCAACACCGCCTCCCAACCCCACTCCCTGTGTTAATTTTTTCCCTCCAGTCTCCCCATAGCAAATGGCACTAACGTCTACTCTGCTGTTCAAACTGAGTCATTCTTGGTTCTACTCTCTCCTTACTCTGCATATCCAACTTACCTGCAAGTCTTGTCATTTCTACCCTTAAAATATGTCTTGACTCTATCTACTTCACTCATCTGACTGCTACTGCCTTCATCCAACCCACCATAATCACTGCCTTGAGCTACTGCCTTTAAACGAGTCCCCTGCATTTGCTCCATGCCTTTCCATCCACATCACAGCAGCCAGGGTAGATTTTTAAAACAGAAATCCTTTTCTTGCTTAAACATGTTCAAGGGCTTCATGTGGTAAATCATATAAAATGCAAACTCCTTCTCGAGGCCTACGAGGTTATACAAATCCAAACACCTGATAACCTTCCAATCGATCTCACTTCACGACCCTTTATTCACCATGCTTTGACAACCCGACCCCATTTCGGTTTTTGAAACACAGGCTCTCACTTCTGAAGAAAATGTCCCTCCATGGAGGTACTTTTCCTAAGGACCCCTTCTAAGCAGTGTTCTCACCACCTCCTCCCCTCTCCCCATCCTGTCGATCTTCACATGTTCTTTTCACTGCCTTAGCATTTACTGTGTTTAAATATGTAGCTATTTGTTTGCTTAACTCTAATGAAACTGACAGCTCCCTAAGGGCAGAGACCCCATCTCTACTGTATCTCCTGAGCCTAACCTGGTGCTGACACCTAGTAAGAGCTCAATGAATACTGGTAGGTGTGTGAACTGCATTGGTGTTATGGGCTAAACTTTCTCCCCACAAAATTCACAAGCCGAAGTCCCAATTCCAAGTAATTCAGAATGTAACCATGTTAAAAGTTAAAGGTCCTTAAGAAGTTGATGAAGTTAAATTGAGGGCATCAGGATGGGTCCTAATCTAATCGGACTGGTGTCCTGAAGACAAGATGAAATTTGACCACAAAAAGAGACACCAGTCTACAGCCATGCTACCCTGAACAAGCCCGATCCCGTCTGATCTCAGAAGCTAAGCAGGGTTGGGCCTGGTTAGTACTTGGATGGGAGACCACCTAGGAAGACCAGGTCCTGTAGGCGTAAAAAATTAAAAAATAAGGGATTGTAAGCTGACAAGGTCCTTGCAATCTGTGAGGTCAACCGAGGGCTGCCTCGCCTAAAAAATAAAAAAAAATAAACAAAAAGAGACATCATGGATACATGCATACAGAGAAAAGACAAAGTGAGGGCACAGCAAGAAGGTGACCAACGTCACCTTCTGCAAGCCATGGAGAGAGGCCTCAGAAAAAAATCAAACCTTCCAACACTTTGATATTGAACTTCTAGCCTCCGAACTGTAAGAAAACAAATTTCTGTTGTTTAAGTCATCTAATCTGTGATATTTTATTATGACAGCCCTAGCAACCGAATACAAGTGGAATTAAAATATAAACAGAAAAAACAAATCACATTATATTCCTAAGAGTAGTACTGTTATATATTTGAGTCATGTTTGATCTGGAATTCATAGCTATAACACAGCATAGTGTGAAATCCAGATCTGTTCGTTATCTAGTCAGCCTAGTTAATAAAGACAGATAAATTCTAAAATTTCCACTTGGATTTGACAAACTAAAATTTTCCACAATGATTTGTCAAACTTATTATCTGCATAAATGACCATTCTAACTAATATGCTTCCATAATGCATCCAAGTCAGCCTCATCCGAACTGCTGAAAAAATTATTCTAATGTGTCACCATCAGCCATTACCAAAGCTGAAGCGTATAGACTGTGGTCTGTTTATATTGCAAAGACTACACGAGAATAATGTAGGTCATAAAAAATTCTTCCAAAGAAAAAACAGTAATATTATATAGTTCTGTAACTCTCAATTTTTAATTTTAAAATGACTAAATAATAAGAAAGTATTCTTTAGTCTCATGTGAAAATCATTATAAACTAAATTTTTTTTCAAAATTTTGAGGTCCTGAACATTAAAACATATCTGTAACCAATACGCTTCTATAAGTCTAAAACTGGCTGTGGAGAGTAGGTTGCATTTCTGCCTCCCAACTTCACTAATTTAAAGATGGATGTCAAACAGAGATGTTACATATGGTAAAAACTGTAACTACTATAAATTCAAAATGGATCTAGAAAAATATTTTTTTTTTATCTACAGCATTATCAATATGTTTGGGCAGTTCTGATGCTTATAATTACTCATTTTAAAGCATTATTTCATCACTTGGCATGCCACCCATTTTAAAGTTCAAAGATTACAAACAGGTTTTTAATACTCATTATAGAAGTCTTGCCAATTTTTTTGCCCATAAGGTTCAATGGATTTCAGAATATTTGTTTCTCTCTTTTTCTTTTGGTGCTTCATTTTTTTTCAGCTCTTACTGGCTCCTACTTTTAAGTACAGGGGTTTTCTAAATTCACAGATATGAAAACAATACACCAAACAATATGTAGTTATGAAAAGTCATAGATCCTCATACTTAATTCCTCCAACAATTTCTTTCTCTCTTTCTCTCTCTCTCTACCTCTTCCTCTCCCTCTCTCTCCTCTATCTAAATTGCTTCATCAAGAATTATCTCATTTTACAATATATGTATGTATGTATGTGTATATATATATACACATATATATATACACACATACACATACACACACACATATCTATAAATTACACAATCTTATCTATTTTCACAACAATTGTGGAGCTGAATAGATGCCAAGAAACATTTTCAAGTTCCTTCAGAACTTCCACTTCTACTTGAGGTTTCAGAGAAAAAAATTACACTCCATTATTACTGAGAGAAAAAAGTCAATTCCTCCTCTTTTCCTCAAGAAGATGTAGATTTTAAGTTTGACCTCTTTCACCTGATTGGACAGTTACCAGTGTCAACTCCTTCTTCTGTTAATAGCTTCCATGCCATCAAATAAAACTAACCTCCACACTCTTCACAAGCACAGCACATAGTAGGTGTCCATCAAGTCCTGAATGGATGAAAGGAAAATGTGTAATGTTTTCCTGCAGACTGTGAAGATACAGCACAAGCAAAACAATGGTGGAGTGGGTAGCTGTCTTCCTAAGATTGGTGGCTAGAGTCATGTAACCCATGTCTCATCTTTTATTAAAATGGCCTCTTGTCCTTGCTACTCGAATTGTGTGATCTCATCAATTTTTGTCACAGTCATCTTCCAACAAAGTGCTTTAGGTCAGACCTGGGTGCATAGCTTAGAGAAAAGTTTATAGTTTTTCTTCAAGTTTCCCCTGAGAGGAAATCAGCTACCCATATTCTTAGGACACATGATGGTTGCGTCTGTTTCCAGCCAAAATGAGGCCAGGACCACTATGTATGGCACTCTGGTCTTTCCCAGTGTGACTGGTTATATATTTACTGCAATGGTGAATGTGGGAAGGACCGGTGATGTGTTCTTCCTTGCTTTGGTCAGAAAGGAGCTCCCCTGCTATCTCCTGCCCAGGCAAAAATACTTTAAGCAATCTAAAGTGATTGAATTAGTACATAAAGTTAGAAGCCATAAAAAAGAAGTTGAATGTATTTGAATAGTTGAAAATATTCCATGTTTAATATAAAAATATATATTCAGACTCTGAGAGGTAACATCGTATTCAAAGCAGTGGCCTACAGACCCTATATTCTTCATTTTACATTAAATAATCTCTCTCTTACAATTATCACTGCCAAGCCACCTATACATCTTTTATCACTATGGCAACAAAGTAGTTCAGTTAATCTAATTAGGCAATATCCAATTACCTGTGTTGGGGAAAAAGATATACTTTCTCTTCCTGCCAGAGTCATTATTGATTAAATGGAGAAGGGTTAGAAAGAGCACCTATAAGCCCATATTTTCAGACTTCTTGAGCCAAGATTAAAGTAGAGTTTGGGCAAAAAGTTGATTCTTGCACTTCTTCTAGTTGGTAGATTGAGCACTCAAGCAAATCCCCAAGTGCAGAAAATTGCTTAGGGGGGAATCACTTGCTATGTTGTAATGAAAGCTGTCTCTAAACTTAAAATTCTCTATATGACCTGTGAATTGGTGTAGAAATATCAAGTACGGAGACATGAAAATTAGCTCAGCTCTTGGAACCTTGCCCTTAAAGAACATTAGACTCTCTAATTATAAATGAAGGCAAGAACTAATTACTGAGTGATAGTAGTTGTGAAGAGATGTCCCCATGAGATAAAATGGTTATCTTGTGAGAACTAAACAAGGAAAATCAAGCCATCATTAAATGTTAAAGGACACATTCATTTTTTTTTGAGCAATACACAAGTGCAATTAATTAGGTCTTTTGCATACATGATCTCCACTAGTGCGGCCTAAATAACACTTCCATCTGAATTTCTAGACCTTAATCATGTTTAAGGGACTCCTGATTTCCACTCTTGACAGGGCATACCTTTCCCTCCACTAGTGATTGCCACTTCAGTAAACAACTTTGTTGCTTTTCATTTGTTTGCAATAAAATTTCAGAAGTCATCTTTGATTCTTCTCACCAAACCCCTTATCAAGTCCTGTTATTTCCTTCTCAAAATATATCTCAAACTGATCCCCTCACTCCATCTCCACGACAACCAGATTTCTCTGGGCCAGCATTATCTCCCAGTGGGTCAACTATTATAGTCTTCCTGTTCTATTCTCTACCTGATGGCCCATTCTCCACACTGTAGCTTAAATGTAGACCAAATGATACTCTAGATTAATATCCATCCATCGATGGCTTCCCATGATTCTTACAATAAAACCCCAGCTGCTTCCCATGGCCTGCCCAATCTCTCAGAATCTGGCTTCTGCCCGCTTCGCTAATCCCTTCTCAGTCTCTTCCACATGCTCACTTTGTGATCTCTTTCTGTTCTTCAAAAAATGCCAAGCATATTAGTTTTCTAAGGCTGCCAAAACAAATGACCACAAACTGGCTCAAAACAACAGAAATTTATTCTCTCCCAGTTCTGGAGGCCAGAAGCTAAAAATCAAATTGTTGGCAGGGGCGTGCTTCCCCAGAAGCCTCCAGGGGAGAGTCTTTCTTCGCCCCTTTCTAGTTTCTAGTGTTTCCAGGTACTCTTTGGCTTGTGGCAACTTAACTCCAGTCTCTGCCTCTGCCTTCATGTGGCCTTCTCCTCTGTGGCTATGTCTTCGCCTCTTCTGTCTGCTACAAGGTCACTTTTCGCTGGATTCCAGTCCCACCCAGTCAATCCAAGATGATCTCATCTCAAGGTCCTTAACTTAATTACATCTGCAAAGACTCTTTTTCCAAATAAGGTCACATTCACAGGTTCTGGAGCATGGGCAATTCTTTTTGGAAGCCACCGTTCAACCCACTATACAAAGGGTTTCTCATCTTTAGGCCTTTGCAATCCTTGTTTCCTCTGCTAGGAGCACTCTCCACTCAGAATTGGACTTATCATCCAGGTCCTACCCGAAATATTACACACTGTCCTCACTTAGTTCTTCCTCGGCCATCCTACCCAAAATAGCCTCCCATCATCACTTTTTCTCTCATCACACCGTATATTATCATCACAGAATTCATCTAAATCTAAGGAGGTTTTTTTTAATTTATTTACTTGTTATTGTCTGTCTCTCACACTCTAATGAAATTTCTGTGAGGGCGTAGAACCTGTCTCTTATTCACTACTGAGTCCCTGGCACCTAGCACAGTGCCCCACATGTAATAGTTGCATAGTAAATATTTATTGAATAATAAATTTAGTCCTCACGACAGTTACATGAAGTAGGATAAAATTAGCCATCTGAGGATGGCTTGGAGATAGACTAGCTCACAAATCAAATCTAAATCTAACTAAGGAGACAATCTCAAAAACACATGACTGAGTTACTATTGATATACTAAAAGGTTGTTTATTCAATTACATTGAAATCTCTCTAAAGGGGAAAAAGTCTTTTTCCCCTTCTATCAATAGGAAGAAGATAATCTTGAAATCCAGAAAGTGAGAAGCCCTAAAACAGGAAAATAGTAGTGTGTTTCCAGAATGCTATAATTGCTCTTTTAAGGATCACAAAGAGTCAGAACTGGGGACGTAACTTAGGGGGCCAAGTGCAAAACGAAAATACAGAGCCATTTGTTAAGAGTAGGAAAATATATCTCTAAAGATACTAAAAAAATTAGGTGTTTTCTTTCTTCTCTTGATTTTCATGGTATTTTTCATTTACTATTTAATGTCTAAGTGAAGAAAAAATAATATTTTAAATTATCACCAATTTTACAGTTTATCTTATAATATTGTGCAATGTTAATTTTAAATGCAAATTATGAGCATTTAATATGTTAAATCACCGAAATTATGCAGTTTATATTCTGTAGCTCATACATGCATGTGTATTTCATTCTTACCAAAAAAGCTGTAATAATGAAAGGAAAAGGAAATATAAGTTGCTCTATCTTTTTTTTTTCTGTCATCATTTTCAGCATTAAGTGATTAATTAACACAGGGGAGTAACACGAATAAGAAAGAATAGGGTTCCTGGGTCATTTGTGCCTCTCAAAACACCAGTGCCGCCTTCTGCATTCTAAGGAAGTTCTGGTTAGAATAGAAAGCATGGCCTCTTGGGCTGCCACCGCCCTGCTTACACAGTACAAGTAACAACCTTTGAGTCTCTGTGAACTCCTAAACATCATGGGTCCATTGGGATTCTGTGCTCATGGAGCATCTTGAATGAAACATAAGAATGGAGTGACAAGAAACAGCAGACATACATACTGCATGTATCTCCTCTGCCCACAGACATGCTCCATTGCCCCATCAGATTTCACTTACAAAACACACATTCAAAGACAACATTATGAAGAATTTCAAGACTGCAACGGCAGAGCATTACACCAAGAGTGGGTGCCTTCTGAGTGTGGGCCCTGTGTGACCGCATGCCCTTGAAATCAGCCTCGCAATGAGTATTCTGATATTCTAGGCCAACGCACATGTACTGTGGAGACAGATTCATCTAGAAATTATCTCAGTGAACTGAGTCATTAAGAGGATACAACCAATTTCCCTTGCTCTGCACCTATGATACAATCTTACAACTCTAATGTGTCATCCCATATACATCTTTTTTCAAGTAGCAAATAGTAATTCATTACTCAGAAGTTAAACTTCTCACTATGACATTATCATTTTGGTGTATGCTTAAGACTATTTGTAAAACAAAGACAATGACCAGAATGTGATCATCTCTAAATATACTGCCAAAATCAAGTTTTCTGGACCAAGAAAGATAAATATTACATAATGACCAAAGTTGACACATTGAAAAATCAACAGTACTGCATATTAATCTCCAAACAACCATCCAAAATCCACATATCCATTATTTCACCTTGTACTCAAAAGAAATTTTCTCCTAAAGTATTTTACATGATATGAAGCACATTTTTAACTTATTGGTAAGCTGTTGAATTTATGGAATAAAGGAAAAATCACTTAGCTATGATCTTGCTCACCTGAATTGTAGTTTTCAGATTTGCTTCATACTGTCAGAGTAACAATGGCAAATTGTATCACTCTTCCATGTTTCAAATTCTTCATTTGCAAAACATGGGATTTAGAATATAATCTCTAATATCCCTTCCTGACTTAGAATTCTATAATTCTATAGTACCCAAGAAACTAACAACAAAAGCATGTGCTCTTATCACCATAGCTCTAAGAGGATCATTCATCTGAGATGTAATTAGCAAATGCGTATTTAAATCTGTGCCATGTTTTGAAAATTTTTTTTAGAAAACAAAATAAGTCATTCTTCCTGATAAAAAAAATTAAAACTAAAATCTTGAAAATAGAAAATATTCCCAGAGGCTTTTCAGCAGGAATGTTTGTGGATTTATTTGAGTCTTAAATTTGATCTTGAGTATATGCTTTTCCCAGAAGCCTGTAGGAAACTATCCATTGGCTCCTGAGACAGGCTGTCTAATGTTTCAGGCAAGAATGAAAAGAACAAATATTTTTCTATCTCTCTAAATTCTGCCTAAAAGTTTTTTAAAAAGAGTTTAGCTTCCTATGTTACATCATCCCAAATCTGGACCACAAAAGGTAGCTTTCTTTTATACAGTTATTGACAATCTATAGTATATTTATTATTACCTTTGACACATACTAACACATGCATGAGTCATAAAATTTGTCACTGGAGTAGACTTGAATAAGCCTTTCCCTTGAATCTCAGTTGTGATTCATTAATCAACTCATTTAACTTCTGTGAGCCTCAGCTTGCTCATTTTTAAAAGAAAAGGGACTGAACTAGATGATGCATTTATTTATTTGAGTCTATTCTAAAATGTTAAAAATTTATAGTCCCTAGTTTATATTTTCTATTACTTTTGATTTTTGATGAGTGATTTAATCTTAAATTACACTTAGATTTTTATAATTACAAAGCTACATTTGCATGATTTGTACTTGGATCCTAAGTAAAATATTATTACCCAAGTTTATACATATTGCAGTAAGCAGTAAGATGGTGTTTTAACAAATAGGATTTCATTTCTAAACTAATAATTGATATTATTTGAGTGCTTTACCTTAAGATATTTATATGTTTTTAATACTCAAACTATATTTTGACACAGGCATAGTTATTTCTATTGGACAGTAGAGAAAACTGAGACTTAGAGAGGTTACTTACCCAAGGCCCCAAAGCCAATGACTGGTGGAGTCAGGATTCTAACACCATCCATCTCCTTATGCCATCCTTGTAATTGAGTCTCTAGAGTATGCTTCTGTATCTATGATGGCCAACAATGACAAATGAATAAAATGATGTTCTAATCACAGATCAAACAAAATCAATGCAAAGATACAGAGTTTCAGCCTGTACGAGAAAGTTTTAAAATTTTTAAGTCTTTAATAAGTATTGTTTTTCTTTAAAAAAAAAGGGGGGGGGAGAGTCGAGGAAGAATCACAATTAAAGCAAGCTGAAGAACATTTAAAACATCATATGACCAGAGTGAATTGTAAATCTTAGTTTATTTTGATGCTCTACTTTCGAAGGAATCTAAAACCAGATAACTAAATTCGGTAGGCAATTTACTACCGATATAATCAAGACAGGAGGAAAAGTGAGGGAATAAAGAGAAATCGTTCATTAAATGTTCTCTAATTAAAGTATATCATGTCCTTTTTATACCACTTGTAACTAGGCAAAAGAAACCTGTTTTTGAAAAAAAAAAAAAAAAAGGCTTTGGCTTACATTCAAGATCCATTAAAATAAAATGTCCCCAATTAACAAAATGGCATGAAGTTTGATTGCCTGTAACAGTCTTTTTATGGAAAAAATAATAATAATACCCTGTAGCTTAGGAGCAGTAGTGTAAAATACACCTGTCAGCCATTAAGAAGTCTTTTGTTATGAAACTCTGAAACACTGATGCATACGTGGTATCAGCAAATACATCACTTTATTGCAGATATTCAAGGCTCATAGCAATTCAACAGAAAATTAATTAGTATCACCTCACCATAAATCTCAACAGTATTAGCTAAAATGCCAATTTTGTAATCACTTTTCATTAAAGCCAAAAATACTAATTAAAATTGATTTTTGCCTGTGCTTTGGTGAACGGCTGCCAGTTAATGGCTTTCCGTTGTAATGCAGACCTTTACTTAAATTAATTTTGTATGTTGTCTTCTTTCTTTTTATAAAGATAATGAAGTGTGAAAGGATAAGAGATGTGGGTGCAGAAAAGGGCAGTTAACATGCAGGGAGAATAGTGAAATATAAAGAATTCTAGGGCTTTCACTAATGCTAGCACGACCACGCTCCTTTTCAAGGAGTTTTTGAATATGTTATTTCATAAGCAAAAATAAATAAGACTCCTTAACATATAAAGGATAAGAATTTATTCTAATAAGTGATTTGAATGATTAAATAACATTTCTTTCTAAAGAGTTTCTGAATAAAGTCATATCCTTATTTGTAGAATCTGACCCATTTGTAAACAAACAAGCCCAGGTACTTGGCCCATATTTGGAGGATCATCTGGAACCAATCAAGAATAATTCAAGTCTCAATATACGGTAAATGGAAGGCGATACCTATATAAATGTCTACAAGCTGTTTCATTAGAGCTAAATAGAAAAATAACAAACCATACGTCTCTTAAAGGTTAATCCACAGAAGATTTAATTGTTCTTTTAACTTTTTAATAAGAATCATTAATATGGCACCAAAGTTGAGTTTTAGGTGGTATCAGGATGAGATAGATGAAGATGAGGGGCTGGGTTTTTCTAATAAGTATTAAGGGACACTGAGTCACTTACACTCGGGTTCTCTGAGGAGCCAAAAATTAGAAGAAGAGGTCACATGGACAAAATCAAGTTCAGAGTTCTAGAGTTCTATAGATGCAGAGTGAAAAGTTGGCTAATATTTCTGGATTTAGACCAAGCATATACAAAAAGGTAAAAAGGAGATTCCCAAATAAGAAGGCCAGGTTCAGGGCTCTAAGAGCCAATATTCTAAGAGCCAATAAGCACAGGCAAAAATCCATTTTAATTAGTATTTCAGGCTGTAACAAAAATAAACTGTAAAATTAAGGTTAAATCTTAAAATCTTAGATTAAATTTTAAGATCCCTAAAAGGTGGGAATACGTACCTGGTGTCCAGATTCAAAGACCCACATGGAACCTCTATCATTTTCTGTAGGATTCTGTGTGCTTGAAACTTTTACTTCTTATCCCCAGCTTTACTCCCTAACTATACAACTACAAATACACTTTCTATTCCATTCTCAGACAAAATCAAAATACATTTCTTCTTAAGACATTAAGAGGATAGCAATCTTAATAAACAAGTGTACTCAATGAGTTAATAAATAATAGTTGTAAATCTCTCACGTTTATTTGCAATGTGTTAACACAAAGGAATTATTTAGTACACCCTTGACGTTAGAACAACATAAATCCTAACTATTACAAATCCCCCAAATCAGAATTACCACTATACCAAATTAGCTTTCTCCCAAAATGGGACACAATATCACTGAAATTTTCAGTTTGGACCACGAGTTCATAACAAGAAAGTCATTTTGGGTTCCCCATAGGCTTGCCTTATGATCTCTTTATTCAAGTATATTTTGCTTCCATAGCTAGGATCATATTTTAGATTCTGATTTCTAAGCATCATAACAGAATATTTCAGAAGTTCTACATGTAAGATGACATGAAGAAGGGATTGATGTTTATCATTAGATTGTTAGACACCCCCAATATCTAAAACTCCTCCAAACATACATCAAGTCATTTTACATTCATCTTAATGATATAAAAACTATCCAGAAAATATAAAGTGATCATTATATTGTTTTATGCAGTTCTAATCTGAAATATGTGTGCTCAGTAATTTTCCAAGAAGTGTCCCAACACAATAATTTAGTAACTGTTGGCAGGTATTTTGCCATTTATGTGAAGTGGTCATCAAACAAAGAGATTTTACTAAACTGGGTTTGAGTAACACAGCATAAGAAACATTTACCCTTGTCACTGAAAATAAGGCTAAACCAGAAAAACAACAATTGAGTGAAATGTCATAGAAACAACTTTAATCTCCATGATATAGAATCCAACTAAAACTACAATCCAACTGGCTTCCTGAAATTGACTAAAAAAACGTCCACAGTGAATTTCTATCATGATTAGCACTTTTCTTAAATTTGTAATTTTTATTAACCATTCAAATGCCTAAGGTTAATTTATGGTTTATTTTTGTTTGATTTAGATGTGAGACATATCTACTAAGTCTTTGAATATTTGAGAATGTCTTTCTGTTGTCCAAAACATAATTCTATCACTTTATTATGGCATTTAGTGCTGAAGAAAGTTCCAAGGCTAGATTTTTTATCGTTGTTGTCTTTTTGGAAACAACCTATTATCCTTTCCCCAATGAAGGAAGTACCAGATACTTTTCTTATTTTTTTTCAAAATTTTTGTAAGGTTATTTTTCAATGTGGACTTCTGTCATTGATTTCGCATAAGTAAAAAGGAAATTTTCAATCTGTACACTGATACTTTCCTCACTTAAGACTCTGGTTATTGTTGCTAAGTGTTCTAATGTCTACATCAGATACTTTACAATTATCAAGCATTCTACATGTTCTTTTCCTTCATATATCTTTATTTATTCACTCTTTTTATACTTCTACCTTTATTATCTCAAACACTGCAGAGCTTCTACAAGTGATGTCCTCCATCACTGTTTCAGTTCTTCCATAGTATCAATTCTGTTTTTCACTAAACCCTTAAAATACATACCTGGCAACCAGTCAATAATTTTCAGACATGCAAAGAAAGAAAGAAAATATGCTCCATAGTGAGGAGAAAGAAATCAACTAATAAAAACAGATCAGAACTGCTAGATGACAAAATTAGTAGAAAGGGGCATTAAAACTTGCACATAACTATTTTTTATATATTTAAGAAGGTAGAGGCAAGCTTGAACATTTGAAGTAGATATGAAAGATTTAAAAATATGCAAACTGTATTTTTGATATAAAAATATAATGTCTGAAATGAAAAATAAATACACTAAATAAAATTAATAGCAGATTCTGTTCTTCTAGAGAACCTTGACTAATTCAAAAATCTTAAAAGCATCCAGAGAGAAAAAAATGCATTATGTAGAGAGAAACAAAGAATGATGGTAGATTTCTTCGACAAAAACAAGCAAGTGGTAGAACAACATCTTTAAAACATGAAAAGAAGAAAAGTATCAACCTAGAATTCTATACCAAACCAAAATATCTTTCAACACAAAGTCCTTCAAAAAGAAGGAAAATTATACTAACTGGGAAAATGGGAAATGAAGAGCACAGAATATAATACACATGTGGACAAACATAAACAATAATTTAAAAGTGATTTTTTTCATTCTGCTAGTGAAATCTCACTCCCTATAATGCTGTAAAGGTCCAAGTTGAACCTAAGGTTTTTCCCTCTCTATCATAATAGAAGGGGTGGGAAAAAAGATGCTTATATCTAGGGCACTGTTTCATCTGAGATGACTAGGTCTCTGAATTGCCTGAACAATGAGCCATTCCTCCCCTTCTCTAGCCATAAGATTATATTTAGACTCCAATTCCCATGTTACCAGTGGCTTTCTCTTCCATGGAGAAAGGACTTCAACTTCCTATAGACCCTTCAAAGCACCTAAGAATTGGGCTGCAATTTTCCCCAGATGATTTATGTAAACAGCTGGCTTCTAAATGCAGACTTCCGGTGACCCAGTAGTCTGTTCGTATGCCCACTAATAATACTGCTCTCATAACTGCCCTATATAAGAAGTCAGAGTGACAGGAAAACGGAGACCCTCCATGCTAACGAGAATCTACTCTGTACCTAAATTAGATTGCCTAGACTCTGGCATTATCTCCAAGAGACAAAGAGAATGTAGATACCACATGCCTCTTGCGTTCTTACTAGTCTCTGATTTGTAGGCTTCCCCCAGTAAAGCCTGTTATCTTAACCTTGGCTGTGTGACACTGCAGAAGTCTTCCCAAACAAGCCCTGATATAAGACAAGTGGTGGGGACCCTGATGAGACTCAACTTGCACCATACCTATCATGTCTTTTATACTCAAAATAATTTACAGCGATGACATCAATCACCACTCATTTTTGGTCACTTAGTGAAGAAAAGGAGAATGTCCTATGGTACTAACAAAGATCTTTCAAAGCACCAAGCAGGCAAAAGTTTTCATGACACAGTGAGAGAAATAAAATATAAAAAACAGTCTATACTTTCCTAACATTACCATCATTATAAATTATTTCATAAGACTAGAACATCCTCAGCCTAATTGTACTGTGCTTTCCTAATGACCATTTTAAATGTGTGCATTCCCAGAAGCAGCACAGTCATACTGCAAATGACAGGAGGAAGATGATAGGAAAGTTTGCTGAGTCACTGGATGAGCCACTGATAGGGTTTCATGGACCTTGCCATCAGTGAAAATTCCTCTCAGACTCTAGAATTAGGCTGATACTCAAACTTATTTTAAGGCGCTATGAGTTTTCTTCCTTGTATTACAGGCATTTTTGTGAGAATATAGTAGAGACTATGTCAACAGACCTTAAGCCATATGTTAATTTAAATAGACATCTTTGAACTATGAGTCTTGATGCTCTTCTTTTATCTTGAGCTCTTTCCCAGGATGTTCTCATGGTCTCTCATATAAATATATATTCTTGATGGCTTCATCTCACCAGTCATTCAGAAATGGAGAGTTATGTGAAAGAACTTTGGTCAGTACAAAATACAAATGGGTTATCACTCCTATAGTTCCTCTGCTGGGAGTGAACAACTATGTTCTAATCATCCCATAAGTCACAGTGATTTGGACCTTGTAGTCTGAGGTTATCAGACTGTTACCTAGTGACAGCTTACTGCAAATATATATATACATTATTAATTTTAAGTTTCAAAATTATTTTATCACAGGATGCTACAGGAGGAATCCATTCTTGACATCACCTAATGGCAGAGAAGTAACAGGTGGGCTGAATGAGGTGTATCTGTGAAAAATGGTGATTTTCAAAAATAAACACTAGCCAATTAGTAGGCTGTGAACTCAATTATACAGTTTCAATCAGCATTTTAGAAAATAAGAGAGAATAGGAAAAATAGAAAAATAAACCTATATTGTACATACTAAGAGTACACATGATTGTGTATTTGCATGGAGTATATGCACTGGGTCAAGCTAATATTTATCTCTCTTGGTGGGTGATGGGCAAAAGCCAGTTTCCTAAGATGTAATTCCAAGTTGGGTTCTTTTTCTGCTTCTGCCTTGAGCACTGGTATGTTTACAAAAATTGAAAAAATAATTTTTCTTTAATTTTTACATTGGATCATGTTACATATACTTTTCTAAATTCTATAGTTATTAAACTATGTAAAAGACAATTGACATCAATCTAATATTCTATTTTCAGTGACTGCATATTATTTCTTGGTAAGGATGTACAATAATTTGTTTGATCACCTATTTGGGTAGTTTGCTTTTGTTTTTCCAGTTTTGTCATTAATTAGCCTGTCAAAAATATTCTAAAACACACATGCCCTTAACTACTGTAATTTTATTTCTCTGGACTAGATTCCCATAAGTTGGAACACTCTTAACAGGATTATAAACTGACTTCTAAAGTCATTCCATAATATCCTTCTTTCTTCTTTCAGACTTGTTTTAGTTCTGGCTTTAAGTTTACTGACCTTTGCTGAAATTATTTATTACCTTTTCTTCAGAATCTGGGTGTGCCAGTCTGGGTTCTTGGTTGCAAACAAACAAACAAACAAAACCCAACTTGGGTTGCAAACCAACAATATCTAATTGTGAAGTATATCAGTCACTAACACAATTCAGAGAGTGCTGAAATATTAGATTTTGAACACTCAGAACAAGGGAAGAAGGCATCCAAGTCTCATCATGGGTACAGTTTTATGAAAAGGCATCTGATGCCATACTATTTTTAACAGATTTGGATATTCAACACTGAAGCCTTAAAAGTCTTTAACTTTCTGTGAGTCTAGTCCCTCTCTAAAGATTTCTAAGTCAAGGTAGAGAATCCTTTTACATGAGCCTATACACAGGCCACCTCATGAGTTTCTAGGAATCAGTCATAAGGATTCTACATCCCCCTTAGTTCCCCATAAGGTGCTAAGGCTGGTGCTTCCTATCTGCTTCCATTTTCTGATGCCTTCTGAAGACACTGGAGTTCACAACTTTCACTACCCAGGATCCCCTTACAAACTTCTTTCCATGTTTACCATTCCAAAACAAAAATTTTAGTGACACAATACAGTTTTTTCTGATATAGTCACAAAAGTGCTCCCCTCCTCCCAAAGCCTCATAAATTACTTCATCTAGATTATAATTATCCTCCTATAGTTTTTCACTATTTTATCTGGATATTCTACAACCAGCAAACTAACTTGTAAACTTCACCACACCTATACATTAGTACAGGAAAAGACAATAACAACAAAAAGAAAACTAGTTCTACTGACTAAAAACATTAAAAACACAGTGAAGAAGAAAATATACACATGGGCTACAGTTCTTAATTCTGCACTGACCATATGGTTGATTTCCGTCCTCCACTGTGCACTCTATATTCTCTTTGCCTTAAAACTACCTCTGCTATTCAAGATTCTTTAGTTAGTGAGATATCTCAAACTGTTATTCCTAAGGGATGAGACCTTTATTGGTCACCTCTGCTGCGGTAATGACTCCCAAATCTCAGAGGTTTACAAGAACAAACATTATTTCCTCGTCAAGCTACATGTAAGTTGCCAGTCAGCTTTAAGTTGGCTTCAGGCTGCCCATCTGCTCTGTCTCTTGTTGATGGATCCACGCTGAAGGAGCAATCATATACCCCTTTCCTGATCCATTCACTCTCCTCCCCAATCCACCAACACTCCCCTTCCCAGTCTCCAATTAGGCTTTCACCTCATCTCTCAATAAACAGCTCTCATTAAGCAGGTATGGGGTTAGAGTGAGGTAAGTGAGGCCCTTGTATTGGGTACAAAATTTAAGGGGCACCAAAAATTCATCAGCTAAAATAATTTTCATGGGATTAAGAAGTTCAAATGCCAGTTATAAAAAACAGTCACAGAGATGTAAAGTACAGCATAGGGAATATAGCCAATATTGTAATAACTATGTATGGTGTCGGATAGGTACTAGATTTATCACGGGGATCACTTCGTAAGGTATATAAATGTCTAATCACTATGTCGTACACGTGAAACTAATATAATATTGTATGTCAACTGTACTTGAAAAACATTTTTAATCAAAATTAATGCAAAAAGTCACAATGAATTTATCAAATGTATAAAGGCAGACTCAATATTACTCATGCTTCCTTTTGCCTCAGTCTCCAAAATGGCCCAGCTTGATACTGTTACCAATTCTATCATTATTTAAACTTTTGATACTGTGTTCGCTGTGGATTTTTTCCAATAATTTTAATTTTTCAAAATATTGTATTAAGATATCATTTAATTGCATTTACATACTGAGATATTTGGCACCAAGACAAGTACCTCTCTCACCTTACCCTAGTTCTGGCCATTATTAAGATAACCAGTGATATCTATATCGCTAAAACAATGACTCAATTCTCAGGCCTAGTCTTGCTTGACCTGTGGGCAACATTTGACATGGACGATCTCTGTCTTCCACACATCTGTAGCCTTGAGGACATGTCCTTCTCAGATATCCTAGCTCACTAAGCACTCCTTCTGAGGGTCTTTTGCTGGGTCCTTCACCTAGAAACATTCTCTTAACACTGGAGGGCCAATATTTCTGTTCTCTGACCTCTTCTCTTCATTTTTTCCATTTACTCCCTAGGTTATCTAATTGAGTTCCATGGCTTTAAAAAATGCTTTTAATATAAAAATTCATATTTACATATTGTCTTAGTCCATTCAGGCTGCTATAACAAAAATGCCACAGACTGGGTGGCTTACAAAGAATAGAAATTTTTCACAGTTCTGAAGGCTAGGCAGTCCAAGATCAGTATACTATCATGGTGGGTTCTGGTGAAAGCCCTCTACCAGTGTGCAGATTTGACTTTTCGTGTCCTCACTTGAGAAGGGGCAAGGGGGCTCTCTGGGGTCTGTTCTATAAGAGCACTGATCCCATTCATGAGAATTCTACCCTCATGACCTAAGCATCTCCCAAAGGCCTCACCTTCTAATACTATCACCTTGGAGGTTAAGATTTCAACATAGGAATTTTGGAGGGATACATACATTCAGACCATAGCACTGTGAAATCCAAATTTGCTCATCATCTCATTTCCCTATCTGTTTGCTCTTAGATTCATTCACTGTTTTCTGTTTCCCTCCATTCTGGATTCCAGACCACTTCAGCCAATGGATGACACTGGCAGGAGACTACAGAGCAGGAGTAAAGTAAATAGTGTATTATTTTTACCCCTCACTCTGTTTTAGGAGAAGTAGCTACTGCTTCTCCTCCATTGCCCCTGCTCTAGCTAGACTGCTCTTGCATCCACTAGGAAATGCTCATCTTCGCTCTGTATCCATAATGGCTGTAACTTTTTGACTCTGGAAATGCTACCTCTTTTAGTGGTTCCCCCCAGCTCAAAGAGTAGGAGCCATTTCCTTCTGTGGCTGATCTCAGGTCAAAAACCTTGAATCTTTTCTCTTATACTACAAACTCCAGCCATCAATAAAACTATCTGGCTCTACTTTAACAATATATCCAGAATGTGACTACTTCTATCTTCCACTACTACAAACTTGCTCCAAGACACCATCATGTCTTACCTTAATCCTTGCAATTTTAGTCTCCTAACAGTATCCACTTTTCCACTCAATATACTCATTACACATAAACCAGGATAGTCCTTTTAAAACATAATTCAGTTCACATCACACCTCTGAACAAAATTACCCATCCGTTTCCTAACTCACTCTGAGATGGCTTACAATACACTATATGATCTGCTGCCCCTATCCTTATTCGCACCTCACTCACTGTGTCTCAGCTACTCTGACTACCTTGAAATGGAGGTCACTGTTTTCTATACTCTTTGCATTTTCTCTTCCTTATACTTGGAAATTTCTTCTCTCAGATAGTTTCATGGTATGCTCCCTCTCTTCTATCAGGCCTCTATTGGTGTATCATCCTAACAGTTAAACCTAACTCCAATATTAAGTTACAGTCTCCCACCTCCTGACCTCTCCTATTTCCCTTGACTCTATTTTACTTTTCTGCATAGGATTCATCGGAATTTTGTATGTCATGTACTTAAATGCTTATTTGTTTATTATCAGGTCCTATCAGCATAATATAATCAATATAGTGAAACTATGTGATGATGGTATCCTGGGTCAAATTTTGGAGATGCAATGCTAGCTTTTAAAAGTTCTGGTATCTTCTGCTCAATAGAATAAAACGAATAAGAAAAAATCATTTTTCTGGTAAATAACTCCATACCGGGTGGCAGGTACGTTGATTTGCTCCAGTAAAGAGCTCACATTTAAAACAGCAGCTGCTATTAAGTAACCACCTGTCATTTTCTAGAGTTCATCTGTCTTCAGCACCAACCATATTGGAAAGATAAATGAGATGGGGTAGTAATCAACTGCCCACATCTTTCAAGTATTTGACTGTGGCTCTAATCTCTGCTCATCATCAGTGATACAATATTACTTGGGTCAAAACTCTATTTATCAGCTTACTCTCCATAGGGCCCTATGCTGCCTGGTAGTCTGTGGTGGCACTGTGAATCCTTAGAAATTAGTGTCTGCTCACAGGCAGTGTCAACTAATCATAAAAATGGTACAGTTGTCATGGCAAGTGGAAACAGAATGATTTAGAGAATCTTAGAATGAAGATTTACACTGTGGGTTTCTTCTTCTTCAAAGGTACTTTAAATTCTCTTCATTCCTAGATACTGGGTCACTGGATTGATTCATTTGACAATTAGGAAAAGGGTTATAGATTCTCTAATAATATAATTGGGCCTCGGTCAGAGTCAAGCAGGATCTTAGTGGACTGGTCAACTATTTTAATCCCCCTACCTAACACAGGATGAAAGTAAGTCATTCTAATGCTAACTCTTGCTCACTTTATCAGTGACAGTGAAGGGCTGTTACCTGGCCTATACTTCCCCATGATCCAACCATCTTTATTGCAATTAAGGAAACAGTTTCACCTCCAGTATCTCATAGTGAGCCCAACCTACAGGGAACCACCTCTAAAGCCCCTTTCTGGAATAACGTTATTTTTCTCACAAATTTATTTTTCAAGGTGTTGGCAAATAGAGTATATTCACTGGGTCATAGTAAATATATTCACCCCATTGCTTCTGTTTCCTGAACTATTTCTTCTCCATTAATACCAAGAGATTTCTGGCATCTCTCTTCCATTAAATATGGGCCATCATTAAATACAGTTTTTAATCAGCTAACCAAATAATTAAAACCATCCTTATAGGGGAAATAAGGTCTTAATAATGACTCTTCCACAAATTAAGTACTTAAGGCATCTACCAGCAAAAAGAGAACAACTTTTTCAGAAAGCAGAGGAGGCTTGCATTGGTTGCATGAAAGGTTCAGTGGAGGTGACTGTTTAAGCTTTTTCAAGTGCTTCACATCCTCCTAGATAATGCCATCCTAATTCTGTTTTCAGACTTTCATATAAGAGATATCATGGACCATAAATTCATAAATACTAATTTAGTAACTAATCATATCAAACTATACATTTGGCTCTTGACTAACTCAACTCTATGTCTGCAAAAGGTTAGTGAATCATTGGCACAGTCTTATAACATCCATTCCTTGAGCTGAGAATCCAGGCACCTAAGCTTTTCACTCTCCTCTGATTTATCCAGTGCTGTTTGAAGAAGTCATACAACTTCACACTCTTCGAATTCCTCACACCTCTCCTAGTCTTATAACGCAGCAGACATTGGATTTCCCAAAGTTTTGCCTTCAAGAGGTATATTATTATAATTGACTGTTTTACTACTGGATACAATAAATTTCCAGATTCCTTCTTTAAAATCTTAACAAGATTTTCACTGCCTTCATTCCCTGCTATATCAGATTCCACCTATTTCCACGCTCTTGGTAACAATTTCTATATCCCTGGTCACAAACAACAGAAACCTACTCTGGTTTACTTAAGCAGAAGGGGTTTTCTAAAAGGACATTGTATTGGTTATATATTGTTGTATATTAGATTACCCAAATTTTAGCAACTGAAAATAAGCAGCAGTTATTATCTCACAGTTTCTGAGGGTCAAGACAGTGGGCATGGTTTAGCTGGGTGGTGCTGGCTGAGGGTCTCTCAAGAGGCTATAATCAAGGTCTACATTGGGGCTGCAGTCATTTTAAGGGTTGACAAGAAGAGGATCTGCTTCCCAGCTCATTCACAAGTGTTGACAAACCTCAGGTCTTTATACTTGTATAGTATACACAGTTTCCGGAATTGTTGCCATTTTGCATACGAAAGTAAACAATGGTTATTATGACGATGATTAAAATTCCAAAAATGCATGTGTTCATTCACATCTACCTTCAGTGGAATTCATTTCATTCATCAGTTTAAAAAATTTAAAATAAGAATGGCTTAATCTGCTTTCATAGCAGATTCAAACAAGATGAGACACTTGGCCAAAGTATTTGGCTGCCCACGTAATGTGATTATAAGACCATAATTTAAGGTAGGAATTTCTACAACCCTTATCCCCAATAACTCCATTGAACACATGCCTACAGTCAGACCCATTAATGTATTATTATCACTCATTTTATTTAAAGCTGAGATCCTTATAAATACATTTACATCTCTAGAAAATATGTTATTGGTTCATTGATACCTAAGTGAAAGTGACTTCTCACCTCATTTCCTTTGATGAGGAAGAAATTAAAGAGGCCGTAAGAAGGCTAAAGAAATTAAGGAAAGTGACAAAAGGAAGAAGACGTAATGGAAAAAAAACATGTTTAGCCCACTTCATAATTTTTCATGTCTGGTTCTAAACCAGACCAGGCCCAAGAAATAAAAGCAATAATAAATTTTAAAAATCTCCTTTCATTTATATCATCAAAAAAAGAGATTTATGTTCTATTTATCTTAGATGATGAAGTATATGTCTATAAACTGAGCTGGGCTAAGTAGGTTTCTTTGAAATTATTTATTCAACAATATTCAACAAATATATATTGGGCATATGTGATGTGGTAGCAACTGTCTCGGCACTAAGGATAAAATAGTTAACAAGACAAACCTAATTCTTGATCTTATGAAGCATATATGTAAAAAGAGATAATAAACAAGTTACACAGAAGATTGATAAATAGAAGTGCTAAAAGGAAAAAAAGGTGCTGTGACAGAAAATAACAAGGAGAGGAAGCTAATTTACTTGAAGTGTCCAAAAAACTCCCTACAGGCAGATGACATTTAAGTTGAGATTTGAAATGTGGGATTTCTTCCTTTTTGTGTGTGTGTGTTTTTATTAATATTGATTAGAGAAACTGAAGTGACTCTTCGATCACAAAAAGGTATAGAATTGAGAGTCAAGCTAAGAAAGAACAAGCCAGTGGTTAATATTAAAAGGCATCATTCTTTACTTGAGTGTTTGCTTCCAACCACTCGTTTCAAGATGAAATTCTCATTACCTAAGTTAAATCTAAATGTAGGAATCATATCAAACTTGAAGTACTTCACATGTGATTCTCCTATGTAACTATAGAGCAATATTAGCATCATTAATAATAATTTGTACTTTGCTTCCTTTCAATGATTCCCAAATTCATAATTAGAATTATTCAGGTCTCTGCCAATTTAGTTTAAGAAAACTATTAAAAAGGTATGTTATTTCTGGAAAGGAATTTTTAAAGGTATTAGTACTTGCTTTGTTCTTGAGTTTCCATTGTTGAAACAAAAAAAAAAAAATGTGAAACTCAATTTTAAACTTTGCGTACTTCAGAAATTGTCGTTTTGAAATTTGTCTAAAAAAAGTGATGATTGTGTTTAACTTTTAGACTATAAAATTTCTGGCAGGCTCCTTGATATTAGCAAACTGTGTCTTCCACATACCTTGTGCATAGTCAGCACTAAATATATGCTTACTTAAGACTGATTTAAAGGAATTAAATGGATTCCATTTATGTAAAATATCCTTCGATTCCTTTTAATCAGTCTTACACAGAAGAAGAAATGATCTGGTGTTTGAAGAAAGCAAAGGAGTGAATTTTCTGAATGTTAATGCATAAAATACAGGGAAAGTCACATTTGTTATAACCCTGCCATAAAGTGGAGCTGTAATCTCACCACGCATCTGCTCCATCTGCCATCGATTAGTTTAATGAAAACAGGCTAACGCTGCAGGAGTGATTAGCAGGAAAGATTAAATTCACTTCAGTTTTAATTACAAGTCTTTGCCCTTAAAGTTTTATTGGCTTGAAAGGACCCTTACTGTTCCCTGTTTCTCCTCCACAGTTGATGTGCATTTTATTTTTTCACTTTGAAATTATTAATGCATTTTATGTGGTACTTATTTCTAATTACAGACTTTACCCACGAATGTTCCTGATAGGCCTATATGCCAAATAAGCATAACTAACACTATTCAGATCTTACTAATTCAAGTACAAATGAGCTTTGGTAGCAAAAGTGGCATGTTATATGTAGAGAACTCTGAGGTTTATATATTTGTCATTCAACTTATTCATTTCGTTCATTGACTGATTCATTTATTCATTCAGCAAATATTAATTTAGTACCTATTATTGCCCAGGCACTGATACAGGTGCATAGGATACATAAGTGAACAAAAGAAACAAAATTCCCTAACCTCACAGAAACTATTATAGTGGCTGGAAACAAACGAACTGTTATGGGCTGAATTGTGTTTTCCAGCATTTGAAAGTTGAAGTTCTGATCTCCAGTACCTCTGGATGTAACTGTATTTCAAGAAAAGGCCTTTAAAGAGGTAATTAAGTTAAAATGAGGTCTTTAGGGTGAATCCTAATTCAGTATGACCGGTGCTCTTATTAAGAAGAGGAAATTTGGACACAGATATGCATGCTCTGAGGAAAGACCACATGAAGACTAAGGAAGTGGACAGCCATCTACAAACCAACCCTGTCAAAACCTTAGCCTCCAGAACTATGAGACAATAAATTTCTGTTGTTTAAGACCCTTAGTCTGTGGTATTTTGTTATGGCAGCCCTAGCAAACTATACACCAATAAACAAACAAAAACTCATAAAGAAATAAATTATATCATATTTTAGAAAGCTGTTTGCATTGTAAAAAACAGCAATAAAAGAGAACTGTGAAGTAGAAAAACACTCATTTACTTCCATCTCTGAGAAGATCATTATAAAGTACAGATACTCACCAATTCTATAAAAATAAGACCACAGCCAGAAGGGTTCTTGATGAGGGGAAAAAAATGTTCTCATAAGACTCTACCAATTGTTTTTCTTCTACCATTCTTCCCTTGTTATTAGCCATATAGCAAAATGTCATCGTTTATGTTTTGCAGCATTAAAATTTTCTATTGTGTTTAATATGTCAAGGTTAAGCTAGCCAAGTAACCAGTATTGAACCAGGCTGTCTGATATTTAAGATTTTATTTGATAAAAATTTCAGAAGATACATAAATGTCTACTGTTAAATCTTATATTTTTCGTTGTGCCTCAAGTCTAAAACTCAGTACTTCTGACTCTGATATGGCAGAAATTATGGACAACATGGCTACTTTAAAAATTGTGAGAAGTTTTTTTCCCTTTAACTCTAAGAATATAAGCAGAAACTTTCTTGTGAGTACAGTCTTTTTGTCTCTGGAAAATATTACTCTGGTGTGCAGACTTGGTCAAGCAAATATAAGTCACAAGATATATTCACTGCTTTTGAGGTTGGTCCAGACACAAGCAAGTAACGCAAATGCATACAATTCGGCCTTGTTAAGTATTCTATTTAATAACATAAAATTTCCTGGTCAATGAGTGATGGGCAGTGTAGAAGGTACGTCTCCAAAGAATATATAATTCCATTACCTTCTATGGGTTAGCCAAGTCAAGTCCCATGGCATTATTACAACTCTGCATGGACTTTTCCAAAGATTGGACTTCCAAAGATTGGCAAAATGCTTCATGATGTTATCAAAGAATGAGGTAAGAAATGATTCAGTGAATCTGGCCTCTATTCACTCCCTCCTGCCCCCGCCATGCAGAGACCTACTCTGCCAGTTCCAGAAAAGAGCCACCTATAGACTGACCATCTTCAGAACTGTGTCTTCTCAGTTAGGCAAGGAAACGAAGGAACAAAATGTTCCCCCTTGAGAACAACCTCAGATTTGTTCACAAATCAAGAAATTCCATTATATTCCATTTTTATGTTTTCTTACTTGTATAGACCTAAATAAACCAGTTTAGAAACTTTATTTCACCTCAACTTCTAAGTCTTATAGACTTTATCAAAACTCAGGATTTGTGCCTGGCTCTACTTTTTCTCTCTCATTGTTGTGCCCACAGTTCTATCTATCAGAGTATAAAATTCAGAATCAAAGGAAAAAAAGGACACTAGTTGTCCCTAGGCAAACAAACAAAGCCTTGTCTTTATTATCGTGGCGAGAAAGATTTCCAAAATACATTGTAAGCATTTAGGTTTTGAATTTCTTCATTGGCAACTAAGTTAATTGGGGGAAAAAAAATAAAAGGGAGATAGTTTTAGGTGGAAATGCAGCAAAAAAAACAAAACAAAAAAAAAACATAGTCATATCAGAATCTCCAGCCAATAATCTTAGCACAGTGAAAAAATACATATTAAAGACTGTAGAGTGGTCAAAGTTATTCTCATAGTGGGGAAAAATTCTCTGTCTCCTGCTTTCTCTTTTACCATAGCTAATTACTAGTTTTCATGCTTTGAAAAGCAGATATTCTGTGCCCTTTCAACTCCTTTCCAAGGCATGTTGATATTGCACAGAAATTCTTTCCAGGAAAGCCATTTGTATACTTTTATTGATCCGCATAGTCTATGCATGACAGAGAGAGATGGAATGTAAAAACATTTATGTTTCGTGACTTAAAAATATTAAGGTTACATAAGGGGTAAAGGGCAATTCCTGCTTTAAACCCTAGACCTTCTGACTCCCCTACCAATATAATTAGTAAGGAGAGACAAGAAGCTAGAGCATATCTACCAAAGATGACCCAGGGGACAAGGTTAGAAGTGTCAGATGCTGTACCTACCCAAGCCAGCTGTGTCTTTATGGAGTAGAACTAGATGCATAGCCAAAAATTCCACACATTTCGACACTTGGTTGCTCTTCATTCCTGACTGTGTTCATGCCTCCACACACTGGCATCCTTTTGTCACCCAAGCTCAGCGCTATTCCTAACCCACACTTTTCCCACCCCACCTCCTACCATCTCCGCAGGATGGCCTCCATCCTGTATAACTACCAGCTGGAACTGGCTCCAGTAAATAACATCCCTCTCAGTCTAGTGCATGCCACAACCAAATGGCTGGCCACCCAGTTGTTCATAGCGGCTGAGACCCCACACCACCTCCAGCTGAGAGCAGCTCCAGCTGGGGAATCCCTTTGTCATGAGCCAGCCCCACCCCTTTATCCTCAGCTGGTCTCAGCCAGTTGCCTCAGCTAAACAATCAGACCCACTGTATCCTGACAGGAGCCAAAACCAAGAATACTAGTGAAGAGGGTAGGTTCTCTCTACTTTCGGTGTCCCTAGCCACTCCAGGGCTAGCTCTGGACCATTCTTACTCTCAGATAGCTGTCAAATAATTCCTATTTAGTCTTCAATTAGGTATTTGGGCAATAATCATTAACATCTTAACATACGCCTTCTTCCCTCCTTCCACAATCCTGCCATCCCAGGTTTATCTCTATTGAAGAGTAGAGAAAGAATTAGACTTCCTGTTGTTTTATACCACCAAGTTTGTGGTAATTTTTACAGCAGCCCTAGGAAAGTAACACAAGGACCTTGACAGAAACTCTTTTGTATTAGTCAGTTCAGGCTGCTACAACAAAATACCACAGACTGGTTGGGTTAAACAACAGATATGGCAAGTTTAGCATCAAGATGTCAGCAAATTCAGTTCCTGGGGATAGCCTTCTCTCTCCTGGCCTGCACACAGCTGCCTTCTCACTGTGTCCTCCCATGGCAGAGAGAGAAGAAGCAAGCTCTCTGGTGTCTCTTCAAGCCCATGATGAGGATCCTACCTTCATGCCCACAAATAAACATTATTCTCCCAAAGACCCCATCTCCAAGTATCTCCAAGTATCATCACACTGGGCATTACAGCATCAACATATGAACTGGGGTAAGGGGAAGGGTACACAAACATTCAGTACAGAACCCTCTTCCAGTGATGTTTCAGAAACACAGATCCCTCTCAGGGGATGACTTAGTTCTCCTTCCTCCACTGTCATGCACTCTCCCACCACTTGCCACTCACGAAGAGGGGGCTTTGTATTCTCCACTACGAGGTGGGAAAACACAGAGGCTTAGAATACAACCTCTAAACACAGTAAGAGAAAAAAAAATTAATGGAAGACATTATCTGACAAGAGGGAGTACACAGACCTGAAATTTAGGAGATCCTGACTTTAGTTCAAATGTTTCTTCTGAACAACTAATAAATTTGAACCAGTCACTTAAGCTTCTTGACCTCAATTTCCGCAAGTGTACAATTACCTGCTCAAGCAGAGGATGCCAATTAAGTTATTCTATAGTCCTGTGTGCATTAATAAAGGTGATGCCAAGTGCTTTAAGATTATTTGAAGAGGTATTTTTTAAATTTTTTCAGCAGACAAGAGATGGACTGAGAGTAATGCATTTAAAAGATTAATCTAGAGTATCACTTAGAAAGTTGGAGGCTACTGCAGTAATCTAACAGTGAAATAAGGGCGTGACATGGAGACTGTCAATACAAACTGAAAGAAGAGAATGATGTATTAAAGCAAAAACGTTTGTAATGACAAATGAGAGTAAAGGATCAGCAGTCACAATGTCATTAATTTTGGTGCCTGTGAAGAGGGTACCACCACTGGCCGAATGCCTAAATACTCACATCATCAGTGTCCAAATGACCAACCACCAATCTTTTTTGGTTCTGTCAGTATCCTCCTAAGTCTTCACCATGTCAAAACAGAGGAGATACAACATGAATTAACTTCAAATAGAGAGTTAAATGCACTTGCCAGAATAAAAGACATCACTTTCCTTCAACTTAAAAATAGAACATTGAAGATGCACCTAGAATGATGTCCAACACAGAACAGGTACTCAATACTTGCTGAGTGAACCAAATCCATCTGTAGTCAAGAAGCCCCATAGAACAATCTTTCAAAATAGCATGCTCTGCAGTATGTCACATCTAGGAAATCTGCAAAATCTCCCTTGGCAAACTTGCCTTATGGAAATGTCATGGTCTTTCGCTACCATCAATAGGATGAGAAAGAAGGAAAATAACATCTTCCTATTACCTGAGCTTCAAAACCTTCTGACACATGCTAAGAGAGTAGATGATTTATTCACAGCAAGGCTGCAGAGCTAAGGACTAAACTTCAAGCTTGAGAGAACGATAACAGCAGGGTCCATTAAAAATAAAAATACTGCCTTTCAGTAAGAGCTGTAGCAGACTGTTAACTACGTGGGACAAATTTTCCTCTCTTTACTGGTGGGAGAGGGAAATTCTCAGTAAGAGTAAATAATAGCTATGCCAAGTTATGTTTTTATATTCTTCCCTCTAAAATCCAATGGAAGAAAATACCCTTTCCATCACTTGAACCTTCAAGACCCAAGCTCCAGCTTTTGCCTTAAAATATCCATTTATCCTTTCTTTCTTTCCTGGCCTTGCTGTCTACTCAGACCATAGCACTGATTACTATTTACCTATACTTATTCTTCCCCACCAAAAAAACATTAGGGAAAAGTAGAAGCGTTATATTACGTTTTTTCCTGAGCCAAGTTATCTGCAAAAATTCTGATATTTGCCAACTCATATTTAATATGATTATAAAATTTAGACAGGTACATAATATCATGTTTCTCCCCATTTACTTATCCTTACTACCATACATTTGCCCCATTACAAAGTAAATATGAGAATTAGCAGCATTACATACAATATACATAATAAATCTGGAAAATTCCCTTTAAATATTTCACCATATTAAAAATCCTACTAACTTCAAAAAGCCCTTTTGTTAAAACATTTGGATAAATGCTCCAAAGTCAGTATGTCTTCTAAGAACATCAGAAAGGGGTTCTTGTTAATACCTGTGCTGTCAAAGAAGAATTTTGCTTCCTGAAAGCTAGACTAAATCGTTATTTTTTTTTTTTCTTTTCACCTTGTTCAAATAAACAGAGTTGTTAAAAGTTGATGGATCTTTCATAGTGCTGGTGCTAAAAAAAACTTAAATGGAAACACTGGAAAATCTCAGAATTATCAGGCTTCCCCGAATAGCAAGTTTGTTTTTAAGCGTTTTTGTTTCTATCTCCCTCAAATAGTTGGGATTTGAATGCTGCATTTCTTCCAGTTATAATCCATGAATGATTCACATTATTAAAAAACCTTACCTGTGGGAAAAAGAGCCAGCACAAGGAAACTATATTTGCGGAAAAGCAGACTCCTGATTAAATAAAAAGAGATTTTAAAAAGCAGATGTAGAAGACTGGGACTTTGAGATGGAATCAGTGGGACTATTAGGATGAGTTTAAATGTGGGACACAGATGAAGAGGCAGGTAAATTGCAGTGATAATTTATCAAGAGTTCTGGCTGTA
Organism: Pteropus vampyrus; assembly: GCF_000151845.1. Classification (NCBI taxonomy): domain Eukaryota; kingdom Metazoa; phylum Chordata; class Mammalia; order Chiroptera; family Pteropodidae; genus Pteropus; species Pteropus vampyrus. Next base: position 9,243,838 of record NW_011888819.1, read on the forward strand.
GGTCTTCAGCAGATGAAACTTATCCAGTTACTTGAGGGAACAGCTGACCCACCAGGCAACTTTTCTGAGTTGATCCACTTTTCTTGTCAATAATTCTAACTGTAGACAGCCCAAGTAGGCCATATGAGAATTTGAACACGGCAGTGATTTTAAAATAGTGTAGAACATGTCTGTGTATCTGGCTGGACTTATTTGCCCTGTGTCTATTCCTTCAGCCTGATCATTATTCAAATGGTGTTCTTTTGAAAGGTAAACCAGCCAACAATTCCAATACATTGTGAATTCCAATTAGGTTGTATGGCATTAAGAGTAAATTTGAGTCTTAGAGTTATAGATTATTTTTCATATTTTCCTCATTTTATGCTTATTTATTTTCTAAATAAAATGAAATTTACATTTTATAGTCCAATTAATTGTGCATCCTAGGCATGCTGTAATCATTCCTCAACTCCTAGGTGTGTACTTTTGGGGGAAATATATATTTCTGTACTTAATTTTAGTTTCTTTTAAAAATAAAATCATATCTGTTGAGCACAAGTTCAAAATAAAGGTAACTAGAGGAGAAATGATGACACATTTAGTACAACCCCCACATTTTTAGTTATATAATTTGAAATACATGAATGAATAAATGACCATTGGACCAAAACCATTCAACTAAATGGAACCTTATCCATAAAGAGAATCATGAACAAAGTATGGACTCATTTGTCTATAATGGAAAAAATATGAGAAGGCAATGCTTCAGTATAGCAAAAATTAGAAAGTCAATGTAACAAACAATGTGTTGATGTTTTTCACTTTTACTCAGCACAGAATTCTACACAATGAATATGTCTGAAAACTAATATTGCCATAAAGTGAGTACGTCTGAAACTCAATATTATTTTAAACTGGGTTTATTTATTTCAAAAAACATCAGTAATCAGAGTGCATTTCTGAGACATTTCATCTACTTTAATGAACCTTTCCACAAAGTAACCAGACTGGGCTAATTTTGAGCCATTTATCTAGAACCAATATGCCAACAGAGAACCATAAAATAAAATATGATTTGGCCATCCCTATCATTATAGAAATTGGAACAATTTACACAAGGGAAATTATAAGACTTAAATAGTAAATGTTTCCCAACTCAACATGTTATAATACCCCTAGGAAAGCATTTTTCCCTGGAACAATAACTCCTCATGATTTTTTTTTTCATTTTCTTTCAAATAAATGCACTTACTTAAAACTACATAGTGTAATAAAAGATTTGTGCATGAATTAGACCATTAGAATGCAAGAAAATATCCTACTATTCTCCCACTGACCAGTTTTCAACAGTTTCAAACCCCACGTTAAGATTTGGCCTGAACCACTATTGATCTAAAGTATATTTAATGACATAATTTCTACATGGAAAATATAGAAATTTTACAGATTTAAAACTCTAAAGTCGTGTGTTTGATGCCACTATATTTTTTTCTATAAACTGAAAAACCTTCCAGGAAGTTTCTTTGTCAGTATAACCTCTGCTGCATGGTTCATTTATTAGCAGCATCTTAGTCTGAAGAGAACAAATAGTAGTTTAAGGAGCTCACGGGTCCCCTTGACCTTAGAATGCCCCAGGCAACTTAGACAATGTATGTAGTCAATAAATGCCCATACATCTTCACATTAATATTTTGAAACATTCATCACAATGCATGTACCTAATCAAAAGCTGAAAATGTAATAAGTACAGATTTGAAACCAAAGTGTTTAAGAAAATTAGTGCAAATAATGGCCTACCAGCTTGGTGAGGGTCTACTATCTCAAGTTCCTATTTCTCTGTCTGATTCATAATGAAATATACAGTAAATACATATTAGATAAATGCAGAAAACAGTTCATTGGGAAATATGCATATTTCCATAATGGTTATTCGATAAGGCTACAATGAGCCCTCAGTCCATCTCCTGATGAGCATACTTCTGGGTTCTACGATTCTTAACCATGTCTGCTTGATCTGACTCAGACAACCACATCATACCTCTTCTTTTCTTTTTTTCTTAAATTAGTTTTCTTTCCAGTTCAACTCAGCAAATATTCTTGAAAGAAGTAGAGTTTTCTGAAAATCTACTATATGTACATTTGTTATGAAAATCTCTTGACTATCTTGATTTTTCAGCCTCAATACATCAACATAAAATATTTATTTAATGACGTAACTAAATCCAAAAATTTTTTTTTAAAAAAAAGCTCTTTGTCATTCATTGATAGGCTCATGGTTACATCTGTAATATCAAGCCAAGAATTGTTAAGCTGAAGGCCACCTTTCAGGTGTCAGACTGAATGCACTAAGCTGCTTAATTAAGTGCTTCATAAAGCTGCCAAATTGCAAAGGAATGGCAGAATAAAACAGGGTAACATTATAATTCTGTCACCGGTTTCCTGGTAGCAAAGTGTTAAGTACTGGAAAGAGTTACCAAGGATGTCTATGAAACCATTTTAAGAACTATATCTCAATAGAGAGATAGCCCTTTGTGAGATGTTCTAGGGGTAATCTAATCAGTTTAGCCTGAAATACCACTAGCTCTGATTCTAAGATCAGAATGGAAAGAATGTTTTACACAAGAATAATAATTTCATTATTTATTTAGCCCTAAGTAACTATACCAAATCTAAATATCAGTACAGACGTAACCAAGTTCTCTCCTTTGGGTCTGTTTGTCCCTCAGTGCTCCTGAATGGGAGGAGAGATAGAACAGCAACAGAAGTGGCAGTAACATGTATAAGTGAGAAGGGCTCTTTGCTGGCTCCCACCTGGGACGGAGGCATGGATGGAGAGAGGAGCTCCATGTTTCCTAGAGTAGATGTGGATTCTGTCAGCTCCAAAAAGACCCCAGCCCCTTAAACGGGACCAGTGATAGTTGATGTTTTCAAGGTGCCTCAGAAAGATGATATGGAATTTACACGAAGATGCTTTCGAACTACAGGACTGTCTGGTCCTTCGCTCTCTCCTGAATCTGGAATTTCTTCCACATAACTTTAATACTAACCTTTTTAGACCTGTGGGTTATAACACACTCACAGAAATTCCTAACCAAAGCTATTTAAAATTGCACTTTAAGTCTTCCTTCCAGTGCAGACTGTAATTTAGAGATTCTTTACTTCATTAAGCAAACACTTTATAGCGCTTACTATGTACTAAGCACAGTTCTAAAGTGCCTCATAAACATTACCTCCTTTCAAAACTCTAACAACCCAAGGAGTCAGGTATTATTATTATTATTACAATAATAATACAAATAAAGACCCTAAGGCGGGGAAAGTGAATATGCAACTTGCCCAAGTCATGCTGCAAGGAGATGGCAAAGTTAAAACTCAGATACTTTGGACCATGTCTAGGCTCAAAACTGCTCTGTTACATATCTATCATGTGTACTCTTTTTTTTTTTTTTAACAAATGTCACTTGTTAATGAATAAAGATGTATTTGAATCCATGATCTGTCGTTTATCAACAATTTGACAAATCATTTGCTTTCTCTACCTATAAAATGGGAATACAGTAGTCCAGTATCCTAGTGGATGCCAAAAACCATAGATAGTACCAAACCCTGTGCATACAGCATGTTTGTTCCTATACATACATACCTATGATAAAGTATAATTTATAAATTAGGCACAGTAAGAGATTAACAATAATAACTAATAATAAAATAGAACAATTATAACAGTATACTGTAATAAAAGTTATGTGAATGGCTCTGGAGCAATTATTAAGTAAAATAAAAGAGACTTGAACACAAGCACTGTGATACCACAACAGTCAATCTGATACCCGAGATGGCTACTAAGTGACAAAAGCACAGGGAGTGTCTATAGCATGGACACACTGGGCAAAGGGATGATTCACATTGTGGCTGGGACAGAGAGAGACAGCATGAGATTTTGTCACGCCATTTAGAACGGCGTACAGTTTAAACCTTACGATTGTTTATTTTTTGAATTTTCCATTTAATATTTTTTGGACTGCAGTAATTAACACCACAGAAAATGAAACCGTGGATAAGAGGGACTACTACAACATGGCCTACTCAAATTAAATGTTGAAGGAAAGCTAAATTCAGCATAGTGTCTGGCACCTATGCACACCACAGTGGCTGTTGTTAGGTTCCTATCACAGCATGGCAAGTAGTGACAGCAGGATATCATCACACAAAGAAAATTAATAATAGCAATTATGTTTAGGACCTCCAATATATATACAATTTTTATTAAATTTATTGGGGAGACGTTGGTTAATAAAATCATATAAGTTTCAAGTGTATGATTCAATAATATGTCATCTGTATACTGCATTGTGTGTTCAACAAAGTCAAATTTCCTTCTATCACCATATATTTGACCCCCTTTACATTTATCTACCCCTCTCCTTCCCTTTTCTCCTCTAGTAATCACCAAACTGTTGTCTGTGTCTGAGTTTTTGTTTGTCTTGCTCATTTGTTGCTTTCAGTTTCATATCCCACATATAAATGAAATCATATGGTTCTCAACTTTTTGACTTACTTTGCTTAGCATGATTATTTCAAGATCCAGACACACTGTCACAAATAGCAGTATTTCGTCTTTTATTATAGCTGAGTAATATTCCATTGTATATATGTACCATATCTTCTTTATACAATCATTATCAAAGGATACTTTAGTTGTTTCCATGTCTTGGCCATCATGAATAATGCTGTAATGAACACAGGGGTACATATATCTTTATGGATAAATGTTTTCAAACTTGGGGTGTAGATACCCAGAAGAGGGTTGGTTGTTGGGTCATATGGTAATTCTATTCTTAATTTTTTGAGGAACCTCCATACTGTTTTCCATAGTAGCTATAGCAATTTACACTCCCACCAGTAGTGTATGAGGATTCCTCTTTCCCTACAATCTCTCCAACATGTGTTATTACGTGTCTTGTTGATAACAGCCATTCTTACAGATGTGAGGTGGTATCTCATTGTGGTTTTGTTTTACACTCCCTAAGAGCTAGTGAAGTTGAGCATCTTTCCGTATGTCTGTTGGCTGCTTGTCTGTCTTCTTGGAGGAAGTGTCTGTTCAGATCCTCTGCCCATTTTTTAATTGGATTGTTTACTTTTTTGTTGTCCAGCTGTATAAGTTCTGTATATATTTTAGATATCATCCCCTTATCAAAGGCATTGTTTGCAAATATCTTCTCCCATTCAGTTGGTTGTCTCTTTGTTTTGTTGATGGATTCTTTTGCCGTGAAGAAGCTTTGTAGTTTGATTTGTAATCTCAAGTCAAATTATCACTTTTTGCAGACTACATTATTCTTTATATAGAAAACTCTAAACATTCCACCAAAAAACTATTAGAAACAATAAATGAATATAGTAAAGCTGCAGGATACAGAATCAATACACAAAAATCCATTGTGTTCCTATATATTATCATTGAAATTTCATAAAAAAATAAAAAACAATTCCTTTTGGAATTTCACCAAAAATAAAATACTTAGTTATAAAATTAACAGAGGATGTGAAGGACCTATACACTGAGAACTACAAGACATTAAAAGAAATTGAAAAAGACACAAAGAAATGGAAAGATACTCCATGTTCATGAATTGGAAGAATCAACATAGTTAAAATAGGCATATTATTCAAAGCAATATAGAGATCTATTGCAATCCCCATCAAAATCCCAACAGTACTTTTTAAAGAAATAGAACAAAATATTATCAGATTTGTATGGAATCACAAAGGACTCTGAAGAACCAAAGCAATCCCGAGATAAAAGAACAAGGCCATCACACTGCCTGACTTCGATTTATACTACAAAGCAATAATCAAAACAGCATGGTACTGACAGAGAAACAGACACACAGACCAATAGAACAGAATTGAGAGTCCAGAAATAAACCCCTGTATATATGGACAAATAATTTTAGATAAATGAGCCAAACACATACAAGGGAGAAAAGAAAGCCTCTTCAATAAATGATGCTGGGAAAATTGGAAAGCCACATGCAAAAGAATGAAATTAAACTTCTATCTGTCACCATATATCAAAATTAACTCAAAATGGATCAAAGACCTAAATATAAGAACTGAAGCAATAAATTACATAGAAAAGAAAATAGGTATTAAACTCATGGACCTTGGATTTGGAGAGGATTTTGTGAATTTGACCTCAAAAGCAAGGGAAATAAAAGCGAAAATAAATAAATGGGTCTAATATATTTTTGACAATTCATCATCTAATTTTATCTCTGCAACAATGCTGCAAGAAAAATGTGATTCCTGTTCACATATTAAAAATATATAAGAAACCAAAATTGAGTAATAAATATGAGACTTCATATCTATAAAGTAGTATGAGAATTTGTGTGATTTTTTTGAAAGACTTAAAAAAAATAATAAAGCAGGGGACAGAGAAGTGACTGCTTCTGTGTGTGTGTGTGTGTGTGTGAGAGAGAGAGAGAGAGAGAGTTAGTTCTGAAACACACAAACAAATGAATAAACAAGCTGTAAAGTTTAACTGTCCTCACTTGACCTGATTCTTTTCCATTTAATTCAGATGACTGTGTGCTTTATTTCCTAAAAGCCATGGGTATATATTTCAAGTACATCAACAAGCATAATATTGACATCGTTCTATTTTTATCTTCCCAAGAGTATTTGTGTTGTAACTGATGTATCATTTTCTTTTTATTTTGTTTTGTTTCAAAATCCTTGAGGAAGATGTATTGTAGTGGAAGTACAATATACTAATACATATTGATTCAGACCTTTGACACCACTCATAGAGTAGAAGCTAAAATTTTTATTTTAAGAACCAGTTAACATATTAATCTTTATTGCAAGAGAGTGTTGTCTATTATAGTATCCATTAAACACCATAAGTACTTTAAAATATATATAATCAAATATGTCTCCTCAAACTAGCAAAATATATAAAAACAGAAGAATTACCAATTTGCCTTTTCTCAGACCAGTAATGCTTTGCTTAGGTTCAGCTATTAAAATTTTTATTTGCTTAATTATTTTTTCTAAGAAAAAAAGAAAACTAATGAAACATTTCTCTGAATTGGCAAATTAAGGCAGAATTAAAGAAATTTTTGCATCTGCATTTTGAGTTATATATAGAATAACTGACATCAGCATACTATTAAATGAATGTTTTTCATTAAATGAAATAAACACACGTAAAGTGCCTAACAGTCTCTTTATCACTTAGAAAGCAAATCAACCAACACTGGCTTTCATTTTTAATATTATGCTTTAGGTTGATAGTATATTTGTCTAACGTCTTTATGATCTGCCAGTGTAGACAGTATCAAAAGTGCTTAATTTAAAAAGGATCTTAACTAAGAGGTTTGTCATTGCATGTTATCTGCCATCTGAGTAAAGTTTAGCATGTATTAAACAGTAATTCTGTCAGCATTAAGGTAAAAAAGGAAATGTATCAGAAGCTAGACGAAGCCAGTGAGGGTAAACACCCAGGGCTCTTGATTTTAACAGCCTGTTTGTCACCAACCAAAGAGTGTGAAATGTACCGAACTGCCTTCCCAAGTGCATGTGTTGAAACTCTAACCCCTGGGGTAATGGCGTTAGGAGTTAATTAGAGCAGGAGTAGTGCCCTTATAAAAGAGACCATAAAAGAGACTGCAGACCGTTCTCTTGCCTTCTTTCCACCATGTGAGGATACAACTCAGAAGAGGGTCTAACCAGAACCTAACTATGCAAGCACCCTGATCTTGAACTTCTAGCCCCCAGAATTGTGAGAAATAAATTTCTGGGGTGTATAAGCCACCCATTCTATGATACTTCATTATAGCAGCCCAAACGAAGACAGAGTGCATCCATCCTAAAGACGTTGGTGTCTCTGGCCCTCAGAAGGCCTCTCTGTCCACCAGCACATATTTCCATGGGCCCTGTAAACAGCTTAGAGTGGAAAACAGGATAGGTCTTCCACCCCATGAGAATATGGGGCCCAACGGGACCTGCGCGTTAGAGCCATGGCGAAGGCAGAAGTCCCTTCTCTTGGGGGCTAATGTGCCCATGCTAAGGATCTAGTTCTGCTTGTAGTCACCCTGCTTCAGGATCAAAACCACATGCACTTCCTATGTCTCAGAGCAGCTACCTTACTGCACTCTACTTAAAGCCAGTATGTGAGGAAAGAACTTAAAAACTGAAAGTAAATATTAAAACATTAAAGAAAGAAGGCATGAAATATAAAAATTATAATAACAAAGTTAAAACAAAGGGGAAAATGAAGGAATTAGAACCGAGCTCTTCTTGACATCTTTAAGACTGAGATTTTATCTATTAGGGTTCATTTCTACACTGGCCTTAGTAGCATGGAAAAATAATCTTTAAAACATTAAATAGTTAAGGTCAGTATTAAGTTTAATCATTTAATTCATATAACTTGACATGTCTAGAAAAAAAGTAGATAGAATCATAAACTGATTTATTATTATACTCATGGAAAAAAAGACTATATCCAGATATTTTCTACAAAAGTGATCTATTTTATAATTACTAGATTTGCTTTTGCTTTTTTTGGCAAAGAAGTAGACAATGATGATAGAATTATGGGAAATAATCAATGAGAGGATGAGGTTGACTGCATGGCATAAATTTTCTCCCTTCACTACCTAGGCCTTTTTAACAACTCATGAAGAACCAACATATCACACTGTAACACACTGTAATAGAAAGACTAAATGTATTTGCTGGCAGCAGAAACATGAGTCTACTCAACAGTCCCTGAGTAATCCTTAGCATGATGGATCTGCATAAGCTATTACGGCTCTAACTGTTAAATGAGGCATGTCATTATACTGTATTTATAACAAAAAGAAAGACATCCTCATGGACCATTTGCCTAGAGCCTCAGGGGCTCTTTAAACACACCCCTAGGAAAGTTCCCCATATAGGCAGCAAGGCCAGTAAAACCAAAGCCTGGCATGTTATCAAATAGTTATCAAAATTCCCTGAAGTGAGTGGCCCTTGTTTTCATCTACTCTGGCTCCATTAACCGAAAATGCCCTCTGGTTTTCAATTCAGCTATAGTCTAAAAGTCATTTGGCTCTTTTTTTTTTTTTTCACTCTGCCTTGCTGTCCCCTGCATTTGTTCTGTGGTCTCTGTACACTTTCACGCCTGCCCTCCAGTGTTACGTGGTGGTCCATACCCAGCACTTGCAAAGAGCCTCTCACTCCTTACCTGGCCTAATCCTGGGCTCTGATTCTGTCATACACCGAGTAATTGTTCTTATTAATTCATTTGTTTATTCTCTGTTTAAAAACAAAAGGAAAAAGTAGAGTATGTTAAACTAATCTTTAGGATCAGGTTGCAGTCTATTTTTCAGGAAGTTCAATGTTGACAGTTGAAACCTATCTCAGGGAGGGGAAAAAAAGAAGCTGTTCCGAAAGAAAGTTTGGATTTTGAACTTTCACCCTTGTTATTTTTTATAATTAATATGAGTATTTATCACAGTGCTGTCAGCAGACCCACATTTCCCTCTCTTGCCCATGAGACCACTTTAATAATTTATTATTGGTGTGGGGAAGCTAAAGAAGCCCTTTCTCCATGAAATGAGGAAAAACAGTTCATAGAAAGTCAAGTGAACCTTTTTCTTATTCCCCAAGAAAGCTTTTAAAGTTCACGAGAGAGGAAGAGCTAATGTGTTTCCCTCATTTGAATGATACTAC
>NW_011888819.1:9253589-9265011 GCF_000151845.1 Pteropus vampyrus
CTATGTCTCAGAGCAGCTACCTTACTGCACTCTACTTAAAGCCAGTATGTGAGGAAAGAACTTAAAAACTGAAAGTAAATATTAAAACATTAAAGAAAGAAGGCATGAAATATAAAAATTATAATAACAAAGTTAAAACAAAGGGGAAAATGAAGGAATTAGAACCGAGCTCTTCTTGACATCTTTAAGACTGAGATTTTATCTATTAGGGTTCATTTCTACACTGGCCTTAGTAGCATGGAAAAATAATCTTTAAAACATTAAATAGTTAAGGTCAGTATTAAGTTTAATCATTTAATTCATATAACTTGACATGTCTAGAAAAAAAGTAGATAGAATCATAAACTGATTTATTATTATACTCATGGAAAAAAAGACTATATCCAGATATTTTCTACAAAAGTGATCTATTTTATAATTACTAGATTTGCTTTTGCTTTTTTTGGCAAAGAAGTAGACAATGATGATAGAATTATGGGAAATAATCAATGAGAGGATGAGGTTGACTGCATGGCATAAATTTTCTCCCTTCACTACCTAGGCCTTTTTAACAACTCATGAAGAACCAACATATCACACTGTAACACACTGTAATAGAAAGACTAAATGTATTTGCTGGCAGCAGAAACATGAGTCTACTCAACAGTCCCTGAGTAATCCTTAGCATGATGGATCTGCATAAGCTATTACGGCTCTAACTGTTAAATGAGGCATGTCATTATACTGTATTTATAACAAAAAGAAAGACATCCTCATGGACCATTTGCCTAGAGCCTCAGGGGCTCTTTAAACACACCCCTAGGAAAGTTCCCCATATAGGCAGCAAGGCCAGTAAAACCAAAGCCTGGCATGTTATCAAATAGTTATCAAAATTCCCTGAAGTGAGTGGCCCTTGTTTTCATCTACTCTGGCTCCATTAACCGAAAATGCCCTCTGGTTTTCAATTCAGCTATAGTCTAAAAGTCATTTGGCTCTTTTTTTTTTTTTTCACTCTGCCTTGCTGTCCCCTGCATTTGTTCTGTGGTCTCTGTACACTTTCACGCCTGCCCTCCAGTGTTACGTGGTGGTCCATACCCAGCACTTGCAAAGAGCCTCTCACTCCTTACCTGGCCTAATCCTGGGCTCTGATTCTGTCATACACCGAGTAATTGTTCTTATTAATTCATTTGTTTATTCTCTGTTTAAAAACAAAAGGAAAAAGTAGAGTATGTTAAACTAATCTTTAGGATCAGGTTGCAGTCTATTTTTCAGGAAGTTCAATGTTGACAGTTGAAACCTATCTCAGGGAGGGGAAAAAAAGAAGCTGTTCCGAAAGAAAGTTTGGATTTTGAACTTTCACCCTTGTTATTTTTTATAATTAATATGAGTATTTATCACAGTGCTGTCAGCAGACCCACATTTCCCTCTCTTGCCCATGAGACCACTTTAATAATTTATTATTGGTGTGGGGAAGCTAAAGAAGCCCTTTCTCCATGAAATGAGGAAAAATAGTTCATAGAAAGTCAAGTGAACCTTTTTCTTATTCCCCAAGAAAGCTTTTAAAGTTCACGAGAGAGGAAGAGCTAATGTGTTTCCCTCATTTGAATGATACTACTGCAAAAAAATATGGATTAAAAAGTGAATTCTTGGAATAAGAAACACAAATGGGAGCAGCAATAAGTACCTAATTAGACATCTGGCCCAGTTACATCACATGTAGTTACCAAAGTCCATATAGGATGCAGGAAACCAGGAATGACAAGCAGAAGAGCACTCCCCATCTCAAAATATCTTAAGAATATAACTCTGTTAGAATTTCATTTTGGTCACATATTTCCTGCAAGCTAAGGGACAAGCCTGTGCTATTCTTCTATGCATTTAGCAAATAGCTAGTAAATTTCACCTTTGTGGTTTGTTTAGGAAGATCTTGGAACAGAAGGATGTTAAAATAGGATTCAATCTCAATTATGACTGAGGCCCTACGTCAAAAATACCAATTACAATCATATTCCGAACTGAGTTTCTAGACCACAAAAATATAACTGTATTTGAAAAGGAGATGGTCAAAACTCAATTTTAAAACTTTTATTTTAGCATCTACTTTATGTATATAAGAGGTTGAAACTAGATATTTGAGAATTTCTTTGGAAAAAATTATTGGAGTGCTGTGGCTATTTCTCTCTCTCCTACTCGGAGAACAAGGAGTATTTTCTCTCCTCAACCCAAGCGTGATTTAAAAAGATTCAAAAGGTCCATTTGGAGAGGTTGATATATGTGTCCCAGTACGACCAGCTGGAGACTGACCACCCATATGTAAAGAAACTGCTGGAGAGGGATCCCTGGCAGAGGCAAGGTCTGTAAAGATCCTACAACCTGCCATTTTCCACCTGCCAAGACTAGAGAATGCTGACAGCATGACTTATTAAGTAAAACTTCCCTGCTCCCTTGCTTTGCATGAACCTAGTAGAGCCAGAAACATAGGTAGTAAGAAAAAGGAGAAGAGGTAGAAACTTTCCCTAGGGAAAGCAGAAAAATTAGTCTCATAGTATGGATTTGAAGAAAAGGCTGGAAACAAAACTGAAGTTGCTTTATAATTGACACTAATAGTCTCATTTGTTCAGTGATCTCCTTACAAAAATAATTTTTCATGTTCTTCTTTCAGAATGAAATGTGTTTTTCCTACAAGCCAAAGAAATGGTTTCATTTGTTAAGTTGATTTTTTTAAGCAATGTATAGTTAGTTAATAAAAATTGTCTAGTGAAATCATTTTTTAATCTTTAAATTCCTCTAAGAATTTACGGTAGATAACACATAAATTCAGGTTTTTCAGGTCTCAGAGGTTTCATCCAAAGAGTACATAAATTTCCTCCACAAATTCCTCAAAAGTAGTCAGCTTACCTCTGATTAGACACCCCCAGGTCCATGACTTTGTGAGGCATTTCAGTCTTTGTTGGAGAGTATTTATTATTAAAACGTCCTTCCTCATATTTAAGATAAAAGCTAAACTTTCAGCCCATCCACTGATTTATCTGCTTGGCAAAAATATGCTCATCCTTTTGATTCTCACTTCGATCCCTTCCCCCCAACACTGAATGCTTTCTGTGGTCCCCAGGAGTTGACTCGATTCCCTCCTCTTGTGTCCCACTGTGCTCTTCTTTACTTACACCATTTATCACAGTGTGTTTCTCGTCATGATTTATCTCACTGCCTCCTTCTCCCGACTAAGCAGATGCATTTTGCTTGTTAAGCCACTGTACCGGGTCTTGCAGAGGATTCCAAGGTAATCCAAACGTGGTCTCTGCCCTTGGGTTCAGTAAGCCCACAAACAGGAATAAAGCATGGACATAGATAATCTTAACACAAGCTACAAGAAAATAAGTGTCTGAGGGAGGTGCAGATTCCTTAAGGAGAAATGTTATTTAGTTTTTTTTCTCTTGCTAGAGTATCCTTACTGTAGCCTCATTTTTTTCCTATCCTTTACATAATATTTTACACTCTCCACCTCAGTTTACCAATAATTGGTATCTGATCTTATCAGAAAGTTTTTTTTCTGGCTTGGTGAACAGTAAAACCTTAATATAGCTGATGGCATTTGAATTAAACACTCAAAGACATACAGCATGTGACCATAGGTGAAAAAGGGCTCCCCGCCCAGAAAATAAAATAATGAGGAAGAAAAGTAACCAAATCAGATGCCACATAACACATACAAGGAATAGCAGGTCATTTGGTTCAGCAGAAGCTCTGGATACATGGTTGAGATAACTGGGTGATGATGCTGAGGAGGACAGAATCCAAAGATCTCAAACCAAATGAAAGAGATTCAGGGCTCCACCTCTCACTTTAGATCTTGAAAGAAACTGATTTCTTCTCCCAACCCTTCAGCAATTAGGCCAAAAGCATGAAAATCACTCTTGGCTGGTCAAGTGTTCTCCAGCAAGACCCTGAATATATTTGGGATTGACCCTAAGATATAAAGACAGTTAGAAATAATTAAAGTTTTGGTGAAAGCTGAGCCAAGAGCCCAGTTGCACAAGAGTTGGGATTCTTATTTAGTAATTTTTAAAAAATGTGATTCCCTCAAAAACACCAAAATTTCTTAGAATTGATTCTCAACTTCATATACAATTGATATTTCTAGAATCCAACATTCTTAAATTCAGCACTGAAAATCACCTAAACTATTTGAAACTGTAGTGAAAATGTTAATACACAGTCTATAAAGATACAACAAAATATTCTTACATACCACCATGATAGTTGAAGGCAAATCTCTCATTTTCTGTGCAGGAAAAAAAAGGATATAAAAGAAAATCTATATAGGAGAATTGATAGGAAAATATACATCATATGTTTTGTGTTGAATTCCAACAGGTATCTGGCCAGCATTACTCTTCTCCAATGCATATTTATGCTAAACCTTTATAAGGCATAGGTTAGAACTTTCCATAGGAAATAATAGCCAAAAGCCAACTAGCTGTGTCCAGGTTGATGAGGTAGGCCCAGCTTAACGTGAAGCCTGTGAAGTTAGTGTCCCACTGTATCAACAAACTTAGCAAGATCCATGACTTCCTGCTTGTGAATTATTCCTAAACTCACCAAATGTTCCGTTTTTCTCATGACTTCAAATACCAAGAGGATTCAGGTAAGGCAAAAGTTAATGCTTTTTGCAACTGCTGGAAATTTTTATCCTCTACATTGTGCCAATAATACTGCTTTATAATTAGATTTTACATTATACTTTTTTTAGGGCTTTGGAGGGAGATAAATGACTTCCTTTGAGGCCAGATGCCTTGTATTCACATCAAAAGGTTTGCCCCAATGCACCCTCCTCCCCCAAATTGTGTCTTTCTCAGAGTCATGAAGCAGGGGACCGGTTCTAAGTATAATGTCAGATGGCTTACAATTTTGTTTTAATAACCAGCAGTGGGATGCTTGTTATTCACATTAAGCACATAACAGACACAGCAGGTGGTACAGTTTTTGTTCCTGATAGATCATAAGAGACTGAAATATAACGATGTTTTCTATAGTACATTTCTCTTCAAGCTCTCTTTCCAGAATCAAAGAAAATTTGTATTACTGTGATTTAAAATACTGCAGGGGTACCTCTTTGTTTTGCTTTTCTATTAAGTCAGTGTTAGAAAAAAAAACAATTATGAATACATATTACTTTTTAAATGTTCTCCTTTGGCAAGGGTCTGGATAAATGCTCTGGTTACCTAGGAGATGAAGACAAGATGAAAATTGATTGACTTATCAAATTGATTGTGAGCTGAGCTTCAAGTGGCAGCTGTGTGTGCTGCACATGAAATGTAGCTGCTTGGAAGTGATTTTCTTTTTTTTTTTTTTTTTTTGTCACATCAGTAATGATGCCACATAGATTACCACGTAGAATAAAGTGGCTATATTTTCTTAGAAAATGCAATATTGAATTATTATCCTAATGATTACACTGGGGGAAAAAAAGATATTTTAAAGAAGTAATTCTGGCCTGGATGTTTGTTTGAATGTGTCACTAAAAATGATGGCATTGATGACGGCAGAATTCTATCTGTGGTAGGAGCCCTGTTGCTGGCTTTCTTTTAAGTAATAGTAACCCTGCCTTCAATTGGCTGAGATTGCACTGGTGGGAAGAAAACTTATGGGTCTTACTGGAAAAGCAGCTACAGCCTTCCATCCCCTCTGTTCCTCATGCAATTATTCTATTCAATCAGGCAGGACAAGCTATAGACCAAAAAAGAAGTTTTCTTTTCTGAGCTCTCCCAACTTCTCATCAATATCCTCTCTTTTCAAAAGACCATACCTCTTCCTCCCACTTTGTCATTTTGTGATGTCCTTTTTCCACCCATAGCCGTCTACCATGGTCCACCCTTTGAGGCACCTATTTTCAGCATCAGCCTGCTATTAAAACTTCTTTGTCCAGAGTCTCACAACAGTCAGGGTCTTGCTCTTATACAGCAATCCAGATAAAAATAATTTGCTAATTAAAGGGTTACTAGGTTACAAGAGTCTAAGGAGTTATTCCTCCAAGAAGTGCTTTCATGGTGTTGGAGACAGAGCCTTAAACCAAAAGAATGGACCCACAATGGTGGAATACAGCTTCTCCTGGGAGACAAGGGTCATAGGAACCTTCCTCTTTACTCCTCAATTCACACCCTGTAGTCACCATAAAATTGCAACATATGAGCCAGAACAATTTATCTCAGGAACTAATTGAAAACTAGACCAAGAAAAGAAGGAAAAACAACTGGAATTTTCCTTCTCTCACTGTAGAAATGCCATTCTCCCATGACCGTGTGACTCCATGAGAACGTCTAGTTAATGCAGACGTTGCCAGATTTGATTCTAACTGGTGAAATTAAACAGATAAATAGCAAATTCCAGAATGATGTGAGTGGTGAAGCTGAGGAGCAGATAACTTAATGTTGGAAACAGCAACTGTCCAATTTAGTAATATCTTTGATATAACGAAGAAAGACTGCTAAAGGGGCAATAAAGAAAAATGCCGGGTTTAAGAAAAGAAAAATACACATCTTACTGATGGACATAAAAGAAGAACTGAAAAATGTAGTGACAGTAAACAGTTTCTGGCTAGGAAGTGTCTATATTATGAATATATCATTTTTCTGCCAAATTAACCTATAAATTTAATGCAATTCTAATTATAATCTGAATTAGAGGGGTTTTTTTGGGAACTAGATTATAAGACTCGATGTCATCTCAAAATTTGTGAAAACAAAGACTAATCAGGAGGAACTGTCTCTATAAGACATAAAAATGTATTATAAAGTTTTAATAAATCATGAAATATTTCTAACATACTAGATAACATTAATAGAATGGACAGATTCAATATATGTAAGGATCTAAGAATCTAGTAAGTGATAATGGAAGTATTTCAAATTAATGAAAGCAAATAAATTAGATTTCCTGAAAATAAACTGTTATATTCATACCTCCAAACTTATATCAGAATAAAATATAAATCAATTAAAGTATAAGTGGAAAAATAGTATAAACAAGAAGAAAATCTAAGGGTCTACTGATATAAATTTAGGGTGAGGAAAGTTTTTCTACATATAATACAGAAGGCAAAACCCATAAAGAAAAAGATTGGTGTGAAAAAACTTAATATTTTTATTAAAAATACTTCACACAACAAAAGCAAAAAGTAAACAAGTGAGATCACATAAAACTAAAATGTTTCTGCACAGCAAAGGAAACAATCAACAAAATGAAAAGGTATATATATGCTCTAACTAGAAAAATGTCAATTTTTGACATATAGCCCAAATAAATAACCAGACAAATGTGTAAGATGTATGTGTAGGGACATTTATCAAGACATTTATAAACAATGTAAAAGAAAAATGATACAAATACCTTAAAAATATGGACTCTGTTAAAGGACCTCTAGGGAAAGCACACAATAGAATATTATGAAACAACTATAAATGTTAATTGTTAATACTTATTTTATGGGTATAGCCTTATAATGATATTTATGACAATTCGGGGTTAAAAATAAGGCAGGTTAAATGCCATTTTTTTATAGACATAGAAAAAAATAATTCTAAAATTCATGTGAAACCACAAAGGATTCTTAATAGCCAGATCAATCTTGAGAAAGAAGAATAAAGCTGGAGGCATCATACTCCCTGATTTCAAAATACACTACAAAGCAAGAGTAATTAAAACAATATGGCACTGGCACAAAGACAGACATATATTCAATGGAACAGAATCGAGGGCCTAGAAATAAACCTATTAATATAGGGTCAATTGATCTTCAAAGAGTGCCAAGAACACACAATGCGGGAAGGATAGTCTCCAACAAATAGTGTTGGAAAAACTGAATATCCACATGCAAAAGAATGAAACTGGACCATTATTTTAAACATATATAAAAATCAACTCAAAATGGATTAGACTTAAACTATAAAACTCCTAGAATAAAACGTAGGGGAAAAGCTTCATGACATGGGTCTTGACAGTGACTCCTTGGATGTGACATCGAAAAGTACAGGCAACAAAAGCAAAAGTAGTGGGATCACATCAAACTAAAAAGCTTCGCACAGCAAAGGAAACAATCAACAAAATGAAAAAACAAATCAGATTGCCAAAAATGAGGTTAGTTAAAAAGTAATATTTTTTAAAAGAAAGAAATACTGCCCACCACCATCATATTATTTGAAACAGTGCTCTGTTGAAAGCCGTTTTATAAATTTTTATTTTATTTTTTATCTTTCACAGTCAGTTCTATGCTAGTAAATAAAAGGATCATTATGTAATATTTTATTAATTCTCACTCTTTTAGCCTCCCCCAATATTCCCACACTCAGTGTAACAAAAATACATTGCAAATAGGTAAATTGCTTAGCCACTCAGATAAAGGTGTTTAGTATGAGGTAAAATCACATAGCGTCTAGCTATGAATTACTTCCATGAGTCTCTCTACTATCCATCATATGTGCTTTTCTCAAACTCACAGCACTTGAGTATATATAATTTGGTAAATGTTTGGTTTATTGTTCCTTCCTTTTCCCCAGAGCTCAGCTGACTCTGTTATTTCTGTTGGCTCCTCTAGGTGCCTTGGGACAACTGACATTTGCAAGACTTAACCTGCGCCCCACCAGTTACAAGAGATTAGGGGCCTCAGCTGTCACTTGTTTCCATAGAAACTCAAATCAGATTGCCAAAAATGAGGTTAGTTAAAAAATAATATTTTTTAAAAGAAAGAAATACTGCCCACCACCATCATATTATTTGAAACAGTGCTCTGTTGAAAGCCGTTTTCTTGTTTTTAAAGATTAAATACCGTTTCCATGGTAGCAGATTAATAAACTGCAAAGACAGAGCTGAGCTCCGAAAGTTCTTTCTGGCAGCACCTACACCTCAAGCCTATTGTGCTCATGAAGCCACCCGCAGTATGGGGCTCTAAACATGTTTTTTTAAACAATAATAAATAACTATGTTTCTATGCATGTTTCCCATAGGTGGAATACATTCATTAAATATAGGAACAGGAAGGGTTTTGTAATAACAATAATAACTACTATTTATTAACTGTCTCCAGTGAGACTGAAAACGCACGAGGTGCTTTACTTCAATTATCTCCGGTCCTCAGTGCAGATATTATTATCTCCACTTTAAGTGGAAACTGGGACTCACTGAAAGTCACACAGGTCTTGTGCGATTCAAACGCAGATCTGGCCTACCTTGAGGCCGCAGCTCTTTTCTCATCCTATTCACACTGAAGAATGGAACAGAAAGAAAAGTTTGTCCCCGCCCTGACTTCCAGCACAGGCATGTGTGCATCTAGTCACGTACACACCGTGTATTTTGGGGATTCCATCCACACAGGGTGAATGACGTGAGAGGGAATCATACTCAGAAGTGTTTAGGACTGTTAGCGCTTTCTCTGACCAGGTAATAAAAAGAGTGTCCAGGTACTCCTACAGCCCAAAAATGGAACCTAAGCTCACAGGGCCTTAATCTTTCAGTGGAATTTGAGGCAATATCCCTTTCCTCTTCACACCTCACCCTCCTACCACCAACCAACTATCATATAAACAACAAAGTCTTAGAGTACGGGCTTTACGAACGTAGATGCACTGATTTAAATGAATGAACTTCTTTCAATTTCTTAAACAAATGATGAAAATATTAGTCAATTTAAATGACTGCAGCAGGAATTGAAGAGATGCATTATTTTATCCAGCAATAATATTCTGTGGTCTACTTGAGAGTGGACATTTCTACTGCACAGTCGAAGGCATAGGTGACCACACATTCTTCAGAAAATTTGATAGGAACAGTAATGGTCATTTATATCTCACTCTAAATTAATTCCCTCACAGTTAAAAATAAAACCCCAAAAGCTCTGAGGATGTATGTAGTAGAAATTGGATCCATTTCTACATTAAAATAGCTATCTTCCACATTTTCTTCCTCGGGCAAAATGTAGATGGAAAACTGATATAACAGATTTTGTCTCCAGGCAAAATGAAATGGATGATTTTAATGTCAATATAGAAAAAAGGGAAAGGGCAAGTCCCAAAAGAGCAACTCAGTACTCGCTTTTAATTTATGTCAATATTATTCCATTGAAGTAGGAAAAGAAACCATGAAATAGAACATTTTTTAGAGGAATAAAGTTGAGGCATCCCTGACATCACAATGACACACTGTTCGACCTTGAACTACTTGGATACTTTGGAACAGAGCAAAGTTATTTCTAATTTAAACAGCTTAGAAAACATGGCACCAAAGACTTTAGTGACATTTAATTTGAAGATACAACTACAATGTTTCCTAAAATCACGAATACCTCTCCAAAGACCAAACACTCGAAAACCAATACAAAATATAATTTTTCAAGGAAGGAAGTAATTTTCCAAACAAAATAAAAGTTGCCGTTTGTAACTCATTACTGCCAACAGTCTGCTTCTTCAAATTTCAGATCCCTGGAAGTGATACTTAGAATTCCCAATCCCCTGTGCTTGGCCATAATGTTAATCACCGTGGCAATCCAAATAAAGCAACAATAAACCAAAAATCTGTAGTAATCAATGAAAATGTATTCCAAATGTACAAGCAAAAAAACATTTTTCAAAACTCATTTAATCACATCTGCAAAGTAATAAATTAGAACCAAGAAATCAAAGTAAAATCAACCTACATTTGACATAGAAGATGAGAAGACCCTAAACTATAGTTCTGTATATTTGTTTATCCACAAGTTCCAACTAATTGAGAAAACAATCATTAAACGGGGAATCCTATACCTAAATTTCATCTAACAAAAAATTAATAATTCCCTCAAATATTCTTCTAAATTGAGAAAAAGTTTTTCCCTCTTCTGCTCCTCATCTGTCTGTGGTAGGCATAATGGTCCCCGCAAAAGGTCCATGACTTAACATGATCTAATCCTTGGAATCTATGAATATGTTACGGTACATGGCAAAAGGTGCCTTTTAGCTATAATTAAGGTTATGGACTTTAAATAAGATTATCCTGGATTATCTGGGCAGACTCAGTCTAATCTTATGAACTCTACAAAGCAGAGAATGTTCTCCAGTTGGAAGAATATGAGGAATGCAAAAGAGATCAAAGCACGAGAAGGATTCAACACACTGTTGATGGCTCTGAGATACAGGCGCACATGTGCAAGAACCAGAGTGGGGCCTGTTGCAGTTAAGGGCAGCTCTCAACTGACAGCTATGTCATTCCTACAGCCATAAGGAATTGAATTCTGCCAACAATATGAATGAGTCTGGAAGTGGATTCTTCCCAGAGCTTCCCTATAAGAATCCAGAAGTTGGCACCTTTTTTATTATTGAGATATAATTGACATATAACACTGTGTAAGTTTAAGGTGTAAAACATAGTGATTTGATACATTTATACTGCAGTACTATTACCATTGTAGCTTTAGCTA
>NW_011888819.1:9265924-9288680 GCF_000151845.1 Pteropus vampyrus
GTACACTAACAATTTTGTAGCCAAAGAGTTGTTAGGAAACAACACTAAGAGTTTTGAACTTGGTGAGTTGGTTGAACTTGGTAAATTATTAGATGAATTGTTTAATGGGAGAACTGATTTTCAGAGATTTGGCCAGCTTCTCACTGGCTCATAAAAGGTGCTCAATAAATATTTGTTGAATGAATGGTGAGTGCTGGTATTATGTTTAACCTAAAAATTAGTTCTGAAATTCCTGGAATAATACAATATTA
Source organism: Pteropus vampyrus (assembly GCF_000151845.1). Classification (NCBI taxonomy): domain Eukaryota; kingdom Metazoa; phylum Chordata; class Mammalia; order Chiroptera; family Pteropodidae; genus Pteropus; species Pteropus vampyrus. Next base: position 9,266,176 of record NW_011888819.1, read on the forward strand.
TGATTAAAATAAAAAGGACTGAGTATCTACCTGCCCATTTTCCAGACATCTAAAGTGTAGAAACTGAAAAACAATAAGAAAATGTTTTTCTTTTAATCCATCAGTTTTACGGTTTTGCCAAGTTAACAAGAAGCTCATCTCTCACAGAAACTGCAGAGGATAAAATATAATGTAGTCTCTGTGAAAATATAACTCATTACATTAAATGTGAGAATCATTCATGACTCAAAATTATTTTAAAATCTGGACTTTCATGAAGAGTCTAAATATTTGTTAATTCTAATAAGGGTTCTAAAAAAGAGTGTAAATTTTGAGGGCCCTTTGTGTCCCTCAAAATTTCAGCATAAGAATCACAGATGTTGGAGCAAGGGAGCAATGTAAATATGAACAGAGAAAGACATGACTAGCCCCGAAGGACAGAGCTTCCCAGCAAACAGCGCAGAGGCGCACCCCTGGCAGAACATTGCATAAGGAACATCGGATTCAAGGCCTTGAGGTCAGGAAAAATTGAGTGGGTCTGAGGAACTGAAAAATGGCCAGTGTGCCAATAATCTGGCATATGAAGGAAGAAAATACCATAATAATATTCAAATTTAGGCAGGAGTCAGCCACTGAAAGGCTTTGTAGGACATTTTTAAGCAGCTGGATTTTTTCCTAAGAACAGTGGGAAACCTAGGTTTGAGGTATACATATTTTTTCCAAATTTTTCTTTTAGTTTATATTTCTATTTTAATGGTCTTACTGTTTCTTTTTTAAAGGAGTCGGATATAAATTTTTAATAGTAATAACATACCTATAACCTATTAACATATATTACATATTAACTAACATGCAGAAAATGTTACTGGTCTTTCTAAATGCAACTTCAAATATCTGTCTTGAACAATTAATAGAATATTTTACCTGACTTAGAAGTAGTCTAAACAATCTTCTTTATAAAAACATTTGATATTTGGCAATCCTTATTCTCCTGATGTAATTCTTCTTCTATCTAGATTTATTCACTATTAATGAGCCTTTCATTAGTGATTAAAGATGTTTTGTTTTGCAAGGAATTATCTCTTCGGATATATCTTTTACCAAATTAATCTTCAAATGCTTACCATACAATATTAAATAATCCGAATTTCAAGATTTTAAAACTGATTTTTACAGACAATTATATCAAAAAAAACTTTGAAAATATGTTTATTACCTTTTCTAGTGGATGACCCAAGTTAGAAAATACTGATATTCTTATTTCAGAAAAGTGTATTTATACTAAAAATTCTATAGGCCAGAAAAGCATTCAATCTACTTGATTCCCTACTAATCCAGTAATTTATTATAAATGTTATTTCAGATCATTTGTAATTATTGTTTTTGTTTTGCAAAACTTTACTTACTTTTCAAAAATTTTTCGAGGATTCAAAATGGTATGAGACTGGTAGGAAAGTAATAGGCCACCAGAATGAGAAATTAAGAATGAGAAGCATGTGTCCCTGGAGGAATCTCACTGTGAGGCATAGGAGCAGACAGGTCATTATAATTTCTTACTGCATTCATTTAATCCGGATTTTAGCTGAATCTACTCTAGATATATTTTCCTAATCCATCCTTTACCTTGATCTTTCCATAGTTAGAGATTGACAAGAAGGAAAGAGGAAGAAGGAGGAGAAGAGGGTAGGAAATAAAGAAAAGTGTTGCTAATTCTAAGTATTGCTTTTGCCAGGATATATTTTCTGATAGATAATAACCTAACAAGGCAACTTACTAAGATAGTCTGTGTATTTCTAGGGACAGAATCCTTAGAAGATGCTTATCAAGATCTTAAGCTTCTGGATAAGCATGAGTAATGCAATTGAGCAGGCGTGTCTTGGTTTGGGTTGATCAACATTTTAGGAAAAGCTTTGTTCTCTGTAAGTAAAGCATTATTCTCTACATCATTTCTGAAATGGATGGTGATGTCCCACACACTTACTTTATTATAGTAAATGTAGAGGTTTGGCAGAATTCCTCTCATCTCCTGTTGACTTTGGAACGATCTTGGAAATAAGACAGAGAAGACAGATAGAAATAGAAATATTAGATTTATTATTATAACCTAATCAGAAAAATGTCAATTTAGTTCTACGGTCAAAAGGCATACTATCGCCACTGTTCCCACACCACCACCACCCCTATGCACATATATACACCTTATACTCGAGGAAGTCTACCAAAGAAAATTATGAATCTACACAATGGACGCACTTATCACTCACACTGGTGCAGGGTAATGTGAGAAGGAAAAGAGAGTTGGGGTCCAACTATCTCCAAGGCCCAACAGAGAAAACAAACACAGATGTCACTTATCAATTAGGAAACTCACTTCATTTCACAGATCAGAATGAACAATGGGTCGGCAAGAGTCCAGGAGGAAGTCCCTTGACAGGGAAACATGAGGCAAATGGGAAGGAGGTTTGCTCCATCTGAGGCCCAACAGTAGAGCCCAAGAATTCTCCAGATATTAAAACTTAATAAATCATAAGGTAGCATCCACCTTTAGAACATCAAAATTCATAATCTAGATTTAATATCATATTAATGCCTCAAAGAACTCTCCTACATATTGTATGCCATTATTTAAACTATCGCACTATATGCCCAGGATTTAGAAAGAAGAGGGGAACAGCCACTCTGTATTTATTCTAAACCACTCAGAAAATAATAATATAATTAGTTAACTTTAATTTTCTTGTCATAAGATTTTTATATACTATCGCTAACAGAAAAAAGACAGTATTTCCTTAAAAATAAAAATGTAAATGTAACATAAGCCAATATTTGTTTCCTAATACAATCTTAATTTGCCTTTTACTTCTGAGCTGTTTGTGAATTTGTTTCATATAACATTTTCATATAGTGGTTATTTCAAACGGCATTGATAAAGCAATCTTAGCATATCCCTTTTCCTCTTTGCCTTACATTACCCTGTTAATTTTTGTTCTTTCATATATTCACTCTATTCTCTCCTTATGATAAAAAATGTGAATTCATAAAATTCGAAACATCAAATGAGTGTTTACATTTAATTTCTATATTGCTATAAAGTGTTCATAATAATTTGTGCAATGGAGTGACCTATTTTTCTTTTTGATAATTTAACTTAAGAAATTGCAAATGAATGTTTAAGATAAAACAAATATGAGGAGAATATTACCCAAGACTTTGACATTGGAAGCAAGTTATTTATGCTTTCAACTTATGAACTGTAAGATTTCAGGGGAGAAATTGCTTCATTTAATCATGTTGAGCAAAAGAATAAATTGACGCTTCAAAAGGAGTAACTTAAATAGATACCCTAGGTGTCCACACTCCTAAAATATGTCATTTTCTGGACAGTTACAAAAACATTATTGATGGCTCCTGGCAAGCCACTCACTCTGGAGCATAAAGAAACTCTTATTCCTAAAGGCCTTTTGATTTCTAAAGTTGAAAGGCATTCAGTAACATTCCCTGAGTTCTGAAATGACAGAAGTACCAGATGCACGGGAATCAACAGTGAAAATAAAATAAAAATTTCCTATTCCAAATAAGAGAAATGACCTCCATGGTGAGAAATTCCAAAAGAACTCTGTACTGATCCCTTTGGTTACAATTTGATAAATGCTTATCAGGTATCCACCATGTGTTTGTCACTTGCTAGATACTCGGGAGAGGGGAAGGGAAACTCAAAGACTGACAAAGCATGAGTCTTCCTTCATTGAGTTCATCTCAATTTTGTTGGGGGTAAATATAATAAATAACAATATCATATAAATGATACCAATAATGTACTCAGTTTTGTATCTTTGATTTTTAAGCAAAGCTTGGAAGACTACTTATAAGAAATCTAGGCTATGAAGAGGAAGGACTGGTTCCCAAATGTAGCATCCTTTAGAATGAGCTTTAGGGGTTAGTTAGGATTAGATATAAGCTGACTGACAACAGAGATTTCAACAGGTAAGACTCATGATTCAAATATAATTATTGAGGCAAAGAGCCAACACTAATGATTTAAGAAGCAGAAAGGTATCCTAGAAAATGTATAGGGAAATTGAGACAACAACAAGGAATTCAGGAGCAGTTATTCTAAATGGTGCAAGGAGAATGGCAGGCAGACAGTCTGGGAAATCCACAGCTCCCAACATCCTAAGCCATGTGTATGTGGGGTTCAGAAGCACATAATCTTCCTTCGAAGACAGGCAATGAAGACAGGTCCCAGATCTTGACCACTTGCCTTCTCTGTGCCTTTGAAGGCACATTCCTAGAAATAGCACTTAGAGCTGGGACTGGATCTGTCAATGCTGAGTTCTCAGCAGTGCCTACTTGCAGAAGAGTTCTGGAGCGAAGAGGTTCTAAGTCTAAAAGGTGAAAAAATTAAGGAGAATTCATTTTTAAGAGGGAAATTGTAGGTAAAATAATTTTCTGCTTCTCACAGTTTGGAGCCAAGATCAACCGTAAACAAAAGCACATCATTTCAGCCACCTTTTATGCAAAAAGGGAAGAAACTATATGGAATAACTTTGGGTTTTATACAAAGCCACTCTAGTACAGAGAGGAGATGGTGGATCATGAAAAAAGACATACTATTAACATCAAAAGAAGCATGAATGACCAGGAACATGGATAAATGCCCTGTCATTAAATAGCAGAGGAGGCTGACAGGGCAAAACTATGAACAAGTTCCCGACAGCTGGCAGGTGTTTGGAGGAAGCTCTATAACTTCCCCCAACCCAACACACACAATTGCCAATGCTTGAGAGTAAACACACATTCCCAAGAGACCTGAGCAAAAGACAGAATGACCTCAAAATGGTCTAAGACCAACTCCAATGTGGGGTTCCAAGCAGTTCTCTGATACCAGCTAGGTGTCCCACAATTCAATGCAATTCTGACACTACCTGGAGATGGCATTAGATTCCAAAGGTTAAGGGCTCAATGCCACAAGATTGCACCCCCATACACTTCAGATGCCAGTCACGAGTCTAAGTTATCACCTGTGCTTCTGAGCAACTACAGATCAGAGGTTTGCATGAAGAGCTACATAGTGCCAGGTATATGGAAAGGGATGTAGAGCTCCAGGCCACCGTCCCCAAAACTCCATGTGTTCACCAACCTGGCAGCTCTCCGAAGAACGCTGTTCTTTTGGGCTTTTTGGAGGCTTCATTACATAGTCGTGATTGATTAAATCATTGGCCATTGGTGATTAGTTCAACCTCCAGCAGCACTCCGCTCCTTGGAAATCAGGGAGTGGGACTGAAAGTTCCTACCTTTGAATCTCAGTTGGTTCCCCTGGCAACCAGCCTCCACCCTTAGTTGACACAGGGGCTTTCCAAAAGTCATCTCATTAACATAACAAAAGACATCTTTATCACTCTCCTCACTTAGGAAATTCCAAGTGACAGAAATGGGGACAAGGACTAAATATATACTCTTTATTATAAATAACAACATCACAGCCTCGCAATGGAGGAATTCAGCAATGAATGCTACCTGACATCACACTGGAGCATATGGAGATTTTTAGGAAAATTCCTGCAATGACGAACATTGTTTTAATGCAGACCACTGGTCTACTCATGAGTTCTGAAGTATTGAACTACGTAGTTAAGTGACATCTCACATGTGTCAAGCAACAAGACAGGCACTGGTCCTGCTATGATTCTGCCCTTCAAAGAAAGGGTAATTGTTGGGCCCATAGTAAGTACATAAAATATTCCTTGAATATTCAAATATCAATTGATTAATTGATTGATTGACCCTATACCACTAGAAATACATCAGAGACTGCTTGGAGCAAGACTTCAGTTCCAGAAAGAATGAACAGAATGAACATTAGCTTGGCACTTCTTTTTCCTTCTCCCTTCTCCAAACTCCAACCATAGGTCTCCTGGTGAAAGGAGAGGAACCTTGCAAGTAGCAGTGATATTGTTAATGGGAAGGAAGCATTTGGAAAAACATAGTGGAACCTACTGGGCTCATTCAGTTCAGCAATCTTAGAGTCTGAGGTTAGTCCTAGAGTCTAGTCTCTACTTGCATAAGAAAACTCAGGCTCCGAGGAAGAAACTGTAATGAGAAATCTGGTGAGGGGGGCGGGGGAGAGGGGGAATAAAGATACTTGAACCTAGAATTAAAATTCCTCACAAAGGAGAGGATATTCTAAGGTGTGACAGGAAGACAAAGGACTTCTTTTTTTTTTTTTTTTAGTACAGAAGAGTAAAAGGAGATGATTCCCCTTTGGATAGGCTTGTCATCACGGAAGACTCACTCGCATCGTTAACAAGTGCACCACACTAACAGTGTCCTTGTTCAAGTCTTTGGCATAAATACCTCGACAGCTGGAGAAATAAAACTTCCATGATCAAAATAAACTATAGTTAATTGCCAGCTACATAAAGAAGCTCAGAGGCAAATAAATTCATATCACTATTAGACACAAAGTAGCTTCTTTGGGACTTTTTGTATCATCAGAAATGGAACTGGAGCAAATGAAAATCAGCAGCAATAGAGTTCCAGACAAGAAGCATTCCTGGGAGTTGCTAAAAGGGGGCCACGTACAAAAAATTACCCTACTTGAGACCCTTTTCTCCTCTGAACAAAGTGGATTACCTTGGCTCTACAAAAGATGACAGGAGAGCCTGTGAGACAATTCTGGAATGGTGGATACATACAGAAAACAAGAAACAAGCATAGTATCCGATTCAGAGGCGTATACCCAGTCCTGTACTTCTTGATTATAATCCACGCTTTTAGTGCTTTTCCTGTGGTCAAGGTGGCCAGAGAAACAAGTGAGGCCTCAACCATTTTCCATATAAATAAGTTAATCAAAAGGCTTTCTTGAACTCTAAGGAATACTGGGAGGCAAACAATTTTTCCCTTTTCCTTCCCAATACCCTGGTGCTTGCATACTCCTTCAAATTCCTCTTTTTCTCAGTATACCTCATGTGGCCCAAACCTGAACTATATTTCAACCATCACTGCCATCATGGCCCCCTAAATTTAATTCAAGACTAGAGTCATGAGCCCAAATGTGAAGTAAACTGCCCGAGACCATGAGTGCCATTTCTCCATCAAACACACAGAATGTTAAAATGTTTAAGAAATTATATTTTAATAATGGTGTATACAAGAACTAGAAATTCCCATATTGTGTCAGAACCACAATCTAGCCCAGTTTTCTGTTGCCAAAACCAGTCTCCTAAATGTTTTTTTTTAAATCTGAGCTTCCTTTGATAGCCATTTATAGCTCTGTCAATCAGTAGAATAATTAGGTAATTTTTAATTTAAAATTGGTCATGTAACTCAATTTTTTCTTTTTGTGATAAGGTGATCCTCGGTCTTTTATGCATTCATCTTTTTTCCCTTAATTTTTATCACGTTCTTCTTTAATGTTATGCTATTCTCACCACTACATCTCAATGTCAGGCTTTGTGAGATACGACAGCAAATAAGCCACGGGCCCTGTACTCAAGGAACTCAAAATCCAGCAGAAGAAAGTGACTTGCAACAAGTCACTAAAAATTGGAACGACTGCACTTTAGGGGTATGAACAACGTGTGACAGAAGCCCGAAAGAAATGGCAATGTGTGTGATGGAGGAGCTGTGACAAAGGCAGTATGTGAAGACTGAATAATCCATGAATAAAAATTAAAATAATGATGATGATGATGATGATGAAAGAAGGAGGAGAAGGAGGAGAAGAAAGGAGGGAGGGGAGGGGAGGAAGGAGGGATGAGGAAGAAAAAAGGGAAGCAAATGAAAAGCATGTATAGCGAGACAGAAGGATGCGGCTGGACAGACTACGTAATGTGTGAAGAGATGGGACACAGGTGAGACCAGAGGATTCCAGCGTATGGTGAATGTTGAATTTGAAACGAGTAAGCTTGAATTTTTTCAGCACACCATTGGAAGACTTGGGAGGTTTATGAAGTGGAGAGTGTAGGATTCTCCACTCCATGTTTTAGAATGAAAATTCTTCTGAGTAGAGACTGATTGTGTATGCTGTGAAGAGTGAGGGGGGCTAAGTACAGTTATTGCTAAATCGGACAATGACAATGTAAATGGGAAATTAATGGTTTTAGAGGTGTCATGTAGATGAACTTTCCAGATGAAATTAAAGTGTAAATTTAATCATTCTATGAATAGTCTTTTTTGAAGTCTGAGTCTAAATGAAGCAGAAATTTTCAAACTGTTGTTTACTGATTGCTTCCAGATGTCCCTGGCTTCTATTTTATTTGTCTACATGTAACAAAGGAACGTACTAAACAGGATGAAGGGGAAACAGCAGTTGCTGACCTAACACATCTGTGGCACCATGACATATATTTAAAAACAGCAGCTGGCAGCTACTTGGTTAACTTGTTCAAAACAGATCAAGCAAATGAAAAATAGATCACACAAACTAAAACTTACCTAAGATACCCAGACTGACAGTCAACATTGAGTATGTAAGACAGACCGCAAAGTAAGGAGAGATTTTGGCAATGTGTATAGACATTCATTAATAGTTAAACCAGGAATTCTGTTTTGAAAATACCCTTCAACCTGTTAGAAACAAAGAATTAAAAACAAATCTTTTTAAAACAAATACTGAAACAGACTGGAACCAATTCTTACATAAAAGACCACACTATCCACAAAAGTATACCACTTACTCTGAAAAAAAGGAAAATCATTCTCCTTTATAGCTACCAAGTCACTTCCATTGAACTCTTTGCTAAACTAAATTGTTGGCTTCTTTATTTTTTAAACAGAAATAAATGAATTCTCTTCAGCTTGGGCATTTTCCTGTACACATTTTAAGTAAGTCTATGTGTGTGCTTGTATCTGTGTATGTATGTATATTCATTCTCTCTGCACTTCTAATTTCCTTTTATTCTGTTTAGGTAAGTGCTATGGCTTTTTGAAGGTCATTCACATGTAAAATATGAAACACGTGTATCTATCACTCTCTAAGTGAGATGGATTTGATACATATAAAGCAATTTTTTGTTATTTCAGCTTCAAACGTAGCTTTTCTCTCTTGAAGGAATTTCAAAACATGAATGCTGTGTTAATTTGTATAATCTCTGATTTAACAAGTCTCTTGATTTAATACCTTCAAAGTCAAAGACAAATAACAAGGAGTGATTATGCACTGTGAATACATTTTCCCATAACTGTGTATGTTGGTGAATTTTTTTGGCAAGTTGTTTCTATTGATGGGAGAATAAAAGCCATTAAAAATTAAATATAAAGTGATTTCATTTTAACCAAATGCTTTTTATTTTTCTCATGCTTTTCTCCAAGCATTAATATAAAAGATCATCAACAGGTGAAATGACAGGGACAGAGCAGCATAGTGGCATGCCTTCAGCGGCATAATATGGAGAAACTAAAAAGATGCAGACACCAAACGCAGGGAAGAAAGAGGGGGGAAATGTCTGTCTTCTGGCCAGAGAGATGATGATTAGGATAGTGCTATCTTCTGGAATTTTCCCAGTCTGACATTTTTCTGTGTAAATATCAGTAAACTCTATTTGACAAATAGGTTAGCAAATTAGAAAGGATTTTTACTACCTCAATTTTGGGATATAATCTCTGAAGTAAATAGCCATGGATGCCTAGAATGGCATCCCTGAAACATCCAACTTGAATAAAAGCATGGATGAAGGTAACACTTTTGTGAACACTTTAGGAGAGAAGGATTAGCTGAGTACCTTTCCATGAAGGGAGTGTTACTTCTTAACAACAAATCACACTATATTTATTAAGTATTCACTGTATTTGTGATAATGTAATTTATTTTTTCAAAGCTTTTTGTATTTCAAGGGGGAAAAAAATATTACTTTAAGAGCTGGGCTTCCCTCCAGTTTTTCTGAAAGTTTCCTTTTAATGGTCACATGTGGCAATAAAATAGCTCCCAGGCCCAGGTATTGATATTATACATAATTACTCACAGATGGTGAGTGAGCCACCCCACCCCAGACAACAGAGGCACATCTCCAGGGTCGCTTTGCTCGTCTGCATCAGATCACTACAAGAGAACTGTAGAGAATCCATGTATCAGGATCACTGCCCACATCCACCTTCAGCTCATAAGAAAACTGCTTTCAGATCAAAAATGTGAGTAAATTAAAACCTGACCTCTCATCTAGCACATTGAAATAGAATTGATTATATCCTCAATTCTTCACTTTGGAGAAGTTCAATTTATTGGAGAAAAAAATAAGCTGTGTGGGTATTTATATGTTCCAAAGTACAAAAAAAATAACATATTTAGGATACCTATATTACACCTTTAAAAGAGAATAAATAGTCTTAATTCCACATTTTTGAGAAAAGTATAGAGAAAAATGCCCATTATTTCTGCTTTCCCATGCCTTTGAAAATAGGTCCCTGGACACCTAGCCAGTGACCTTAGAGGTAATCCAGCCACACATATGGAAGACCCTGAATTTACTGGTGTGGTCTGATCTGCCACAATCAGGAAAACTCCTAGAAACTTCTGTTCATGGAATTGAATTTGTCTTGCTTCCAATTCTTTCCAGCATCTCCAGCTCTTTTGATGTGGTCACATGAAAGACGGAAGAAGCAACAATGAAAACCTTAGGGGGAGCAAACACTAGCCCCTTTCTTCTTCTCCAAATAAGTCCATTCGCTGTTGTCCATTCTTTGTATGAGCTCTCAGACACTAAGCATTTATCATCCAAAGCTTGTTTACATTTGAGAAGCACTATGTTACCATCTATTGGTCTTCCCTTAACAAAAACCATATTAGCAATATAATCTCATCTCTAAAACATATTTTAAAGCTTTTGTTAAGAGATGTGTTTGTAGCCTGCTCATTGGAAATAGTTCTTAAGGATTAAAAAAAAGAATCACAGTTTAGAAATTGTGATAAGTCAATAAATCAGGCTTCTCTCTGCTCAGAAGCAAGCATAAGGATCAACTGGGGATAGGTAAATTAAGTGATATACTTCCCCTAGTCGCTATTTCATTTACTGATCTTGTTTGAATACTTTCCCACAGTATTTTCCCCGGACACCTCTGAAAGGATTTTAAATAAGGATGCTTCTCTGTGAGCCATCTGGCAGCTTCCTGGAAAGCAATGGCACAAAATGCCCCTACTCACAGAGACTGATGAGATTCCCAGAGGAACCTTTCAAAGCTGGTCATTTACAACAAGATGCTCACTGCGGGCCAAACTTGCTTTTAGGTAGCTCTAGCTGAACCAATACGAATACAGGCAATTGGCATTTCAAAGATAATAAGCTCAATTCTTAGACATAAAGAAATGGTAAAAGAATGGGCTATAATAACACTGAAGTCTTACACAAAGGGAAAAAGAAAAAAAGAATTTCCCCCAAAGAAGGTGAACATTCAGATACAGTGTACTGTTCACTCAATAAGCATTTATCTAGCAGACATTAGGAACATTGGGGATGACAGGGGCACAAAACCCCAGAAGCTCATGGTCTTGTAAAGCACAGAGCCATACAAGAAAACATATTGCAGTTTAGCTCGAAGGTTATTAAATAATACAGGCACTAAAACATAAAAGAAAGGTGTCTGAACTAATCCCAGTGAGAAGTAAACACAACAGAAAAAAGAGTAGAAACTTAAGAGATATAAACAATTACATATTCTTGAAGACTCATTGGATGTTGGAGATGTGGAAAGGAAAGCATTCAGGTTTGGGAGACTGAGCAGAAAATGCAGGAGGAAGACAGAAGAGGAATCTGGAGGAGAGAGATAGATTGGGGGAATCATCAGTGTATCAGTATAGGTTAAGGTCATTATAGGGCTAACAGTCTACTGTGCTATAAGAAAGACCAACAACAGATTCTGAACAACGTCAAGTTTTAGGAGATAACAGAATAAATCTGGTGAAGGAAACTGAGAAGTAACAGTTGGTGAAAAAGAAAACCAAAATACAGTAGCTTCTAGGATGCCAAAAAATTTCTTTTTTCATAACAGGGAGCAGCCAATTGTATCAAAATGTCTCAGAAAAGTTAAGATGGGGACTGTAAAATATTCCTGGGATTTGAAATTTTTTAAAATGTTATTATAGTTTGCCAGAGCAGTCAAAAAAGCCTTGAGAGCAGTGTTGCATGCTGGGCATATTGGTGTTTGAGGAGCTATTTAATCCATCATCCAACATAACCGAAGAGCTTAACAAATCACATTGGCTGAGAAACTGGAATAAATATTCAGTCAGGCCAGCTATAAGAGACAGACTTTTTGTCAACTTGCCCAAAATATTCTGGATCCCACAATTTTAGATAGCAGTAGTGCTGCTGTGCCTGTGGCCAGACATTAACCCTTGTTTGCTGCTACCATGGAAAAGTATAGGGCATCTCCAAGGGGGAAGGGCTGGGGCCTTGAATTGGAAAGACGTAGTGGCTTTTTACCAACAGAGTAGAAATATTTTACCAATCTGTAATTTTACCAGCTTGGAAGGCCATGTCAATATGTAGAGAGTGATTATCAGCCCTCAGATAATAACCAAAGTTGACCATGCAGATAATTTCAACTTGAGGTCATTAGCTTTTTAATCATAGAGTGGTAAGTGGTAACATATTTTTTCAATTTACTGTGCATCCTTTATTCAGTATGTACATACTGAATATATTTTGCATTGTTTCAGAATCCAATATTGTTTAGACAATGGGAGATCTAAAACAAGTGGAAGGCCATACCACATGACCCTAAATTCCATTCGAGAAACAAATTGTACACATCTAAAACAACTGGGAGTAATTACTAACATCTAAGAAATAGTGTGGCAATAAAGAAAATAAAAGTAAATTTTATATAAATCCTAGTGGAGCCCAGCTCAAGGGAGTTATCAGGATGGTATAATGTTATTTAAGAAAAGCTTCAGAGTGGAGACTTCTGCTAAAAAAAAAAAAAAAATAGAATACTAATGGAAATACTTTCTTAGTAAATATAACAGAAACTCTTTACTAGTCTTTTGTGCTCACATTTTGTCACTAAGTAAAGAGGAGTCATTGGTAGAGTAAAACGAGCTCTTGACTCAATAGACCAGAATCCCACGCCTTTGAAATACTTTGTGGTGGGCCCCTGAAAAAGCAATCTGCTACTTTTTTTTTTGTTCCAACTGACCTTATAGGTAAAAGGACTCTTTGGATTACCTGCTTTTTAAATTCTCCTCCAGTTCTAGGAGTTCAATCTTCCACTTCTAAGACTCTAAGGCCTCTCTGGTTGAAGAACAAGGCCAGTATCAGCACAGAGCAGTTTGTGTGTCTAAGTCACCAAAGAAGAAATTAAGATGAAGAATTATTTTCAGGGCTCTGACAATGGCATCTTGAAGAGTCGATATGCACATTCAACTCTGCTACATCATCCAACACAGGATGGCCTTCTCTGTCAGCTCCTCACCCCATAATCATCTGCTTCCCTATCATTTCCTTACTGCTCACCAATCAAGACATCGCTGCTGATACCACTAAAGTTTTTGATAATACTTTACAGTATAATCACTAATATTTATTAAAGAGCAGTAATTCCATTTTAATTTCCTGAATTCTAAATGTGATTATACTGGAATATATTTGTTATAACATTGAATCACCTTTTTAAAATTAAAACTACCATTTAAAAATAACATCAACATTGTCCTAAGTATGGAAATGTAGGAAAATCATTTTCTTTCTCTTTCTTGATAAGACCTACTTTCTCGAAATTAGAAATATAAATGCCAATAGACTCAATTGGTTAGTTTTTGGAAGTAAAAGGGGAAAATGAGGAAATTTCCTACGAGTGAGTTAAACTTGTATTCTTTACAATAATAGATTTTTCTTACTTGTATTAAGTAGTATGGTAGTCTATGATTCTGCACTCTTTTCTTTTTTATTTACCTCATCTTTATTGATAAATGAGAATTTTCTCAAGTTAATACTCATGATCAAAGCCATGATTTTAATCAAAAGTCAGAGTATAGAATTTCCTAAAAATTTTTTCTGAATTCCAAATGGCTCACTGATTTAGAAATGGGATCTCAAACTACGTCTTCACATTAACAAACATTTGTATAGACACTGAGAGATGCTAAGGCAACGATAAAACCAAAAACAGTGAACCAAGTAAACTTGATTGGGAAATCCCAAAGATACATATATATTCTGCCTGAGCCAAGGATTTACCATTGTTTTATTCCATAACATGGCCTTCATTACTTCTAAGGGTATAATCAGAAAGATGCAGGAGGTGTGGGATACCTCATAGGCAGGACCAAAAGCTGACAGAAGATATATTTTGTAGAAACAGTTACCATCTTAGTGGTTAATTTTAGTTGACTTTGTTACCTTCCCTCATCTTTTTTTTAATCTTCCTATTTTTTTATTTCCTTTTAGTGAGGGTGATTAGATCCTTAACAGAGAAACAGTGAATGTTTTTGTCTTCATGAGCAAGAAAGAAAGGGCAAATTGAAGAGATTTAGGAAAAGGAAAAAAATCCATGGTGCAGAATAGTGTCAGCCAAAAAAAGACAAAGAAATCAGGCTAAATACCCCCATCTTGCAACAAAACAGAAGTAACATAGTGAACCACTCTGGGCAAAAGCTGAGCATTGAAAGACCCATGAGCAGTTTCTCCTATATTCAAAGAATGGACTGAACTTTCCAGTTTAGAATCAAAGGCTCAATGCTAAATAAACCTGTCTTTTTCTCTCTCCTTGTGTTTATTTCCCTCAAGTTTACACAAAAATAGCATCTTAGACTCTTATTTTATCACTACCTTTCACTGAGAAGATCTTAATTTTGGTTTTTCAATCTTCTCTACTTGTATCCCCTTGGCTCTCAATACTACATGCTTATTCCTACCAGGAATCTGATGGAAACAGATGAGCAACTGAATTTCTTTTGATACTTTTGCAAGCTGGCTCTGCACACAGACACTGAACAAATGCCTCTGAAGTTCATATTATTGGAAGAGAAAAATATAAAAAGTAGTAGGATATTAGGATATAGTAACAGCAGTTCAACTTGCCAAGTGTCAGGAAGCAACCTTCCCTTTCTTCTTGGCAATGGTCTGACCTTAATAGAAGACTATAGCTAGTGTTTGTCTTTTCAGTTTAAAATAAATGTGAAGAAATTTGAGAGAAGCTAGAGGAGAGCAAAAGAGTAAAATATAATGAGAAAAACATGGAAAACTGTTATTTGGAGAAAAGATTAAAGACACCAAGATTGTTTAATCTGGAAAAGAAAAGCCTATAGGGAAATTTAATGAGAAGTGTCATACTGAATAAAAAAAGAAAATCAACACAATGCAAAATATGTGTGTGTGTGTGTGTGTGTGTATATACATATATATATATATATGCCTTACTGTTAAATTGTACACCTAAAACTTACTGGATTTTGTTAACCAATGTCACCACAAAAAAAAAAAAAAAAAAAACTTTTAATAAAAATAAATAAATAAAATAAAATAATCAACCAAATTATTTTTCATCCTGACCAAGGAAACAATGAGAAGAAATGTACTAAAATTAGAATGAGGATGAGAGAGCCTGGTTAGGCATAAGGAAAAAACTCTTGGCCTTGACATTGAAACTCTGGAACATACTGCCAAAAAGAAAGTTGTGAAACTCCTTGGAAACATCAACAACAATCTGTACTAACTGATGAAGGCATTTCTCTGCTGCAAGAAAAAATTTAAATGAGAAAACTTCTTGAAGTCCCAGGTCTGGAACAGAATTTAGCTACCTAAAAAGTAAAGTCGGATAAAAATTTCCATGCCCAAAACATTTTGTTCATAAACAATATTTAACTCTCTGACACCTCTGAGTTTTATATTAGATTTTAAAAGCCGGAAGTATTTGCTAAATTTTTAAAAATTATCTTTATATTGTATCTTTGTCTCTGTTTCTTGCAACAGGTTTTATTTTTAGTAACTAGGACCTTTTAAGGCCTTGTGGTTATTAAAAAGAAGATAAGGACATTCTGGTTTATAGAATATGAGACATCCAAATTGACTGTATGACCAAGACTTATATTAAAAAGGTAAAAAATAAAACCATCTCCCATTTCTACATTTCATGGTCCCTTCCAAGATGAATTTCCTTCACCACGTTAATAACAGCCTACCCTATGTGAACAACAAAACATGGAGAAGAGAGAGGGAGATAAAGATAAGAAGAAAGCAAAAATAAAATCAGAAAGTATTAAAAAAGAAGAGTGAGAAGTTTGAACTTTATCTTGATGGGGGAGAGGAGCAGACATTGAAAATTTTTAGGTAGAAGAGTTATATAATCCAATGTTTACTTTATTGAAATCATTCAGAATGTGTGGAGAATCGAATAGAGTGAGATGAGACTGGATGTGAGATATGAGTATGGCTTAAATATGGTACTGGCAGTTGAGATGGAGCAGATCCAGGGGTTCCAGAGGTATTTAAGAGGCAGAGTGACTGACTGGATGAAAGACAGGCTTGGTGAATGAGAGAAGAATCAAGGACAATTCTCAGGTATCTGACATAAGGAAAAACTGAGAGAATCAAAGTGCTTCCTTTCCTGACTCAGTCACTGAGGCCTACAAGCTCCAGCGGAACATAAGAGAAGACTCTCCGGAAGTTATACAAATTCCTCAAAATCCTTCTCTTCCTAAATCAAAAGTATTCAGTTAAGCAACTAGTTGTCTTGCCTTTAACATAGTTCTGAAGCTCTTTTCTGAGGTATCTTTGCTTAATCTTCAAAGTAGCCCCATAAATTATTTGACGAAGTACTGGAGACACCTACGCTAGAATTTGTAAGCTAGTCTGCAAGCCCAGAGTCCAAATGCCAGGACTTGTTTCAATAGCACTTCAGATTTTTGTAAAACCCTATTCCCAAAACTCAAGTGATTTTCCCCCCTTAAAGTATATAATTTCCAAGGACAAATCAAACTCCAACTACTCTGAATTTTATATGCAGTAGCAAATCTACTCACTATAAGTTTTCAAGTTTATTTGGCTACTCTAAGATAAGCTGCTCTGGTGGTTTTTGCATTAGCAGTCTCCTGGGGGCTGTCTAAAGGGTCGTCATGCAGAGTTTTAATTGAATCTGCCTAACACTCTCCTGGAGATTATAGGTAAGTGTTTCCAAGAAGAAAGAAAAGTAATAAAACAGAAGAGCTTAAAATCAGGCTGTAAGAGAAAGGAGCAGAACAATCATATGGCATTTATACCTACAATGATAATGGCACAAACCCTATAAAAGAAATACTTATTTCGAGATTTGTTCTCCAGGAAACTTTCTCAGAGGCTGACAACAGGAAATGAAGAGTATTCATTTAATCACTCACCGAATGCTATATCTAAAATCATGAAATGAGTCTCCAGGAATATTATTTGATTCCATGACTTCGGGTAGGTAAGGTTGTTTAAGGGAAAGAAAAGAAATCATAATTATTTTTAAACTGGCTGAACTTTGAGTCAATTGGTCAACATGTAGGCTAAAAATTCTTAGAAGAAAATTGCTCTTTGTTTACAACATCTTAATGACATGTTTATTTATGAAAGATAATGCCGATCGGGCATAGAGAAGATGGGAAGAGTTTAAATGAAGACAAGATTAAAATTTTCAGCATAATGAATTAACAATAAGTGTTCTATTTTCCCTCACCAGGCAATGTGAACTTGGATTTTCTTACACCTTTGAATGTTTTTTCTATTCCATTTACTCTCTTTCCTTTGTTAGGGTACACACACACACACACACACACACACACACTTCTATTCTTTTGTCAGTATTCCTTAGTAGACTATATCCTATAATCATTTCTATGTCTGTGTTCTATCTCATCTCTGAGAGAATGTTCACCATGAAAATTTCAGTCATGTATATTTTCATTTTCATATGTCTTTCATCTCTTATGAATGGAGAGATATTATTTATGTATAATAAAATGCACCAATCTTTATCTACAGTTTGCTGAATGTTATCAATTATATTCAGTCATGTAACTATCATCCCATTGAAGATATAGAACAATTAATTCTATCCGCTCTCGTACTTCCTTTGTGCCTCATGTTAAGATGCCATGGGATGATTCCCTTATGAGGCCTAGAATCCCTTTTGTCTAGCTGACAGGGTCTACTGTGCCTTAAATATCTCTGATGTTTTAACAAAATGTCTAACAGTTACATCTTTGATCTTTTACCCTCAGGTCATTTCTTACTTTGAGAAGCTTTTCCAATCTGGAGAGAATGGTGACTAATTTTATTTTCCAATCAAGCAAGTTCTGGGCCTTATTTCTTCTAAATTCTGCTTGTAAACTGGACAATCCTTACTTCTTTTACTGTTTCTCGTCTCATATTTTATTGTGTACAGCTAAGAGAAGCCACTTGATAAATTCAAATTTTTGCCTGGTAATCTCCTTAGCCAGAACCATAAATTTATTAGGCATGTTCCTTAATTTTTCAGCTTGTCTCAGGAAAGAATTTTGCCAATATTTTACCTAATACATAAGACAAGTCAATATTTTTAAACCTCCAACAAAAAATTCATTATTTTCATATCTTTACCACTATTTCAGCGCCTGATTTGCTGACCAGTACTAAAAGCAAGGCCACATTTAAGGTTTTCTTACAGTAGTTCTCCACTTCTAGTACCAATTTTTATATCAGTTATCCAGTGCTAGATTTTAAACAATTCTATTATTTAGATTTTATTATCTAGATTTTAATCTTTTCTTTATTTAAACTTTCCCTATCTTCTCTATGCCCGGTTGACATTATCTTTCATAAATAAACTTGTCATTAAGGTGTTCTAACAACCATTCTATGGTGTGTTATACCACGAACCAATAATGTGGGCTGAGCTCAGCTCAAAGCGTCTTCTGCTGGTCTTCCCTGGGACTATTCATGGGGTTGGACTGACTGGCGCTTGGTATCTAAGATGACCTTACTCATATGATTCACATGTTTGGCAGGTGGTGCTAGCCATCTTCTGTATCTCTATCTTCAACTCACCTCTTCCTCAAGGAGGCCAGTCCAGGCAGGTTCCTGATCTAGGATCAGAAGTCTCACAGCATTGCTTTCGCCACACTCCATGAGTTAAGGGAAACAAAACACGAGGCCAACTCAGAATCAAAAGGTAGAAAATAACTCCACCTTTTGATGAGAGGAAAAGCAATGTCATATTGTAAAAAGGACATTCACAGAAAAAAATTATTGCAGCCAAACTTTACAAATAATCTACTACTTCCCACGAATGTTCATAAGCTATGTGTTCATTATCATTCAGTTCAAAGTATTTTTCAATGTCAGTTTGGATCTCCTTTTTGACTCTAGGTTTAGAATAAATGTTGCTCAATTTACAAATATTTAGGGATTTTCTGGTTATCTCATTTTATAGGTTTCCAATTAAATTTATCTGTGGTCAAAGTAATATGTGGTATAATTCCAATTCTTTGAAATTTATAGAGATCTGTTTTATGATCTTCCATATGGTGTATTATGGTGAACATTCCAGGTGCACATTAAATAATGTATATCTACACTTATTGGGTTTAATGTTCTAGAAACATCAACTAGGTCAAATTAGTCGATAGTGACTTTGAAAGCTTCTATAACTGACATTTTGCTTATTAGTTCTATCAGTTATTTGGAGATGGAATGTAAAGTCAGGATTCCCCAAAAGAACCAGTAGGATAGAGACAGAGACAGAGACGGAGATGGAGATAGAGACAGAGACAGAGAGAGGTAGAGACAGATAGAGATGAAGAAGTTTATTACGAAGAACTGGCTCACACGATCATGGAGGATGAGAACTCCCATGATCTGCTCTACAATCTGGAGACCCAGGAAACCCTCTCGTGTAGTTCCAGTCTGATTCTGAAGGCCTGAGAACCAAGAGCACTGATGGTCTAAGTCCCAGTGCAAGGTTAGAAAGCCAAGGTCCCAGCTCAAGCAGTTAGGCAAAGAGATCAAATTCTCCCTTCCTCTGCTTTTTTTCCATTTAGGCACTCAGTGTTTTGGATGATGTCCGCTAACACTGATGAGGGCAACCTGCTTCACCACTCAAATGCTAATCTCTTCCAGAAACATCTTCACAGACACACCCACATGTAATGTTTAATTAGATATCTGAGCACTTTAGAATTTGATGAGGGTTTTGTAATTATATATATATACTTTTTCATCAAATCTGTTTTTTGTTTGGTCTCAGGATGAGTCTCTGCATTGTTCTGCATTTAAAAAGTCACTGTACTTCTAGGTCGATATCTAGAAATACTCCGCTTTCACTTTGTTTCTCCCCCACATTTTCCCTTGACTAGGAGCTAGAGCTCAGATATAAGAAACGATTTGCCATCATGTTTCCCCCTTTCCTTTGGATCTTTATTCCATTCTCTGGTCTCCTATCTATCTCTCTGGATCACATCACTTGAGTCAAATAAAAGTCGAATAGCCCTTTCAAGACTGTAACATTTACTTTTACTTTTTCCTTCTAACAATCAGAGAAGACAGGTCAGCGCTGAGCATAATATCTTTCGTTTCAGTCCCCAATCCATATTATTTGGCAGGTTTATGACAAAGTTTGAGGTATAGGAATTTAGCCATTTCCTTTTTCACTGAAAACAATTTCCCTTCTCACATACTGGTTTTGTTTCTTTGGTGGCAGTTTCTGAGTGAATGAAATGGAGATAAAACATCTTCTATCCACAATCTTTAACTAAAAGTTCTTTCTTAAAAGAGACAAATAATATTTAACTTGCAAGTGAAAAGCCAAGTATGTGACACAATTAGGTTTCACTTCCAGAATATATGTGCTTTTACACTTCTCACCCAGACAATTTAATCTGGAAAACTTCTTGAGGCCAATGTATTATCTAGGATTGCTCTGCAGCTTTCTAGAAATCGGGTCACAAAGTCAGCTAAATTACAGCTGAGAACTGGGAATCCATTTCCTTCCAGAAATTATTCACAAGAAGAAACAAACACTAGGTTGTTTTAAGCAGCTTCATGTCACTACTGCAACCATCATTAACACTGCACTCGGTGTTCATAAAACCAGTGAAATTGGTTCTCAGTAAGAAGAGGTAAGCTGAAAGTAATCGAATTGTTACATAATTAGACATTCTAAGTCTATATCCAAACTTAGCATCTCATAGAGCTATATGTACCCTGTGAAGCATTTTTAATCATACAATAAGTTTACTCTCTGAGTGATTTCTCCACATTCATACCCTGTAATGCATTCACAAACTAAAAAATGCTTTTCATAGCACTTTCCAAATACATACAAAAGGCACCTTCCATGCGAGGGTGAAAGCACCAGGGTGAAAGCAATATGAAACCAATTCCATAATTCCAATTTAGTGTTAATTATAGTCCTATATTATGCTCCCAATTTAGCAGGTAAAGAACTCTAAAAGTTTCCAATCTGCTATGAAGAAGCTGTAACTAAATATTTTTTAGGTATGAAGGGCCATTCTCATTGGACAAAAAACAGTAGTTTCGAAAACAACAGTCTAAGATTCCTTTTCATATTCAGCCTTAGCCAATATATACCAACTAATTAACTTAAGTTCACCTCATACAAAATAACATCGATAATAAAGAAATCATTAAATCTCTGTTTCTAAGAAGTTTGTGTATGTGCCCACCACTTTCACCCCACTACTCATGGCCAGATGGGTATCAGCAAAGAAAATAAAACATGTTTCTTATCAGAAATGCAGTGGGGACAGGGAGGGGAGGCCACCAACAGTCTACCTAATGGTTATACAAACATTGGTCTTGAAACTTTCACTCTTTCTAACCTTGGAAAAGTTGAGCATCCTTGTAACTCAGAAACGACCTGTATAAACAACATAGCCCTTACTCAGAAGAAAACTGTAGAAACAACATAGCCCTTAAGAACACTTACTCTGCACTAACCAGTCACAGCCATTTAAGACTAAAATCCACATCAAGATAAATATACATACATATCAAAAAGAAAATTCCATGGTTCTCATATCAGGAATTTGTGATCCCAACTGGACAATTCAATTATTGGCTTAAGGAAGGGTCCTTTAAAATAGTCACTTTGAAAAGACGCTAAAAATTGATTTTTTATGACAGGAACTTTTTTTTTTCAACATTGTCATATATATTATGCATTGTATGTTCACCTTCCATAGTTAGATTTCTGTCACCACATATTTGATCTCTTTTACCCCATCTACCTCCCTTCTCCATGCCACACTGTGGTAACCACTCGTCTCTTGCCCATGTCTATGAGTTTCTGTTTGTCGTGTTTGTTTGTTGCTTTTAGGTTTATATTCCACATATAAGTGATATCATGTGATTTTCAACTTTTTCTGTCTTTATTTTACTTAGCATGATTATCTTGAGGTCCATCCACGTTGTCACGAATGGCAGTATTTCATCTCTTCTTATGGCTGAGTAATATTCCATTGTATATATGGAATGTATAGACAATAATCTATTGCAGGACACTTTGGTTGCTTCCAGGTCCTGGCCACTGTGAATAATGCTGCTATGAACATCAGTGTGCAAATATCTTTCCCTATA
>NW_011888819.1:9290095-9294729 GCF_000151845.1 Pteropus vampyrus
ATGGTCACCGCCCAATTTTTCAGATATTCATAAGTAGCATCTCTACTAGAGGAGGATCTTGCTTCTGGCTGATATTAGTATACACATCACTGTTGTATATGTGCTCAGTCAGGCTAACGACATTTCACAGTATTCTTCAGGATCCAAGACTTTCGGATGCCCATACAGTCACTTTTTCCTTTACAATTCTCTACTAGGAGGGGTTCTTGTTTGACTCGATTTGAATTCTGCCGAGAGCTCTAAGCAGTGGTCAACCCAAGCTGCGGTTGTTCCCTTTCTTCTATGCCGTCTGATCAGCTGTCCTTCATCCTCCGCCTCTATGGCAGCAGCTCTCATACCCCAGAGAATCACATGGTATACCAGGTCAGGCTCACCGTGAAAGACATCATCAAAAGGTTGCTCTCAATGGAGAAAGGAAAAGCTGTTCTTTATTGTCCACCCAATCTATCACAGTATACTTCCTGACGACTTATAAGAACTTTAATACCATAATTTGGGGCCCAACATTTGGATATTTTGCAGTCTAGACTCTGAAGCTGCTTACAAGGCACCTATTTGTTCTTTGTGCTCAGAAACTGCCCACAGGGCAAATAGGCTCCCTGTACTGAGGGTGCTGTCTGATAAATTATACTACCTATATGGCTGATAAGCAACACCCTCTGTACCAAAACTGCTTGACCAAAAAACAATCTGTCCTGCAAGACCTAAACTGAGACTAAGATGTTGATAAATACTTGATCATATGTTACTGTCACTCATTGTTCTTGCTGACTACTGAGCCAGCTGAACACTGAAGTTCGGTTTGTCCCCACCAATCAGAAAATGATGTAAGCTTATGACAATGTTTCCTTAGCAATCTATCTCTTTGTCAGTCACCCCATTGCAACTTGCATCTCTGAAAACCCTGCCCCATTTCACCCCATCTCAGAGCTATGGTCTTGGTTCATGCCAAAGACTACATTCTCTGATTTGCAAATTACATCAAAATAAAACTTTTTTTCTTTTAATTTCTCAAAAGGATCTTCTGGACTTTTGTTTATATTCCCATCAGCATTTCTGTGCCAAGTTTTCAACAAGCTCTATCCTGATACCATTTGAGTCCATTTCTAGCCTGGAGAGAAAAAAAATGGGTACACATCTTAATGTTAGACCACCTCTTATTCAAACGAGGAGTACGTGCCATTGTTTATATATTTGCCAAATGCAGAAGAAAGCACTGCCCCTTTTTAGTTGAAGACCAGATGGCTTATAAACAACAGAAATCTATTTCTCACAGCTCCGGAGACTGGGAAGTCCAACATCTAGGTGGCAGCTGATTCAGTGTGCCTGGTGAGAGTCCACTTCCTATTTCATAGACAGCCTTCCTCTCACTGTGTCCCTACTTGGCAGAAAGGGTGAGGGGGCTCTCTGAGGTCTCTCTTTATAGGACTAATCCTATTCCTTAGGGCTCCACTCTCAAGACCTAATCAGCTCCCAAAGGCCCCCCCTCCAAATGCCATCACACTGGGGATTAGGTTTCAATATGTAAGTTTTGAGTGGACACAAACATTCAGTCTATAGCAATATTTATATGTGTACATATATTTTAATTACACAGGTACATCATGACTGCATGTTAAAGTGTTAAAACATGTCAGATAAGATCAAAACTCTTCTTTGAGTAACATTCTCCCCTAGTCCCTCTCTCCTCCCATCATGCCCCAGGGATAACCCCTATTCTTGCAGCTTCCACTCTCGCCGTCTTATAACCCTGCCACCTCAATGCTATGAAAAAGCCTAGTCAAACCTACCAGAGGGTGAGAGATCATGTGGAGGCAAACTGAGGAATCTCAGCCAATATCCAGCACTAACTGCCACACATCTGAGTGAGGAAAATCTGGACATCCTCCCTAGCCACAATGGAGCCTTCAGATAATTGCAGCTTGGATGATTCCTGGTGACATGACCCTCCCAGACTGCCAACTTATGGATAATAAGAAACAATAAACCACTGCTTTAAGCCATCAGGTTTCAGACTGGTTTGTATACATAGCAATAGGTAACCAAAACATATCCTTTGTCCATTTTTCTATTAGGCTAGTAAGTTTTCCTTTTTCCTAAAATGTTGCTTTAATTTTTTATTCTAAAATCTACTCCTTTTTCTAATTTAGATATAACTGACATATAACATTATATTAGTTTCAGGTGTACAACATAATGATTCAATATATGTATGTATTGCAAACGATCAACACGATAAGTTTAGTTAATATTCATCACCTACATAGTTACAAAATTTTTTTTCTTGTGCTGCAAACTTTTAACATCTACTGTCTTAGACTCTTTCAGATATAAAATTAGTGACCACACTGTATATTACATCCCCATTACTTATTAAAATCTACTCTTTTTTAATGATAGCTTTCACAAATATTTTCTTCTAATCTATCAGTTGTTTTATCAGTCAGCATGCATCAAGAAAAACAGAACCAGTAGGACATATATACTAACAGGGTTTTTGTAAGGAATTGGCTTATGCAATTGTAAGGGCTGACCCCTTCCTCCATGGGAACAGAAGCTGCAGTTCATGAGGCGAAATTATTTCTCTTTCAAGGAAACCTCAATTCTGCTTTGAAGGACTTCCAACAAACATACTGAATCAGGCAAAACCACATTATCCAGGGTAATCTCCTTTACTTAGTGTCAACTAATTACAGTCTTCTTCTAAAATTATTGGTTCTAGAGATAAATGTAACCTGAAAAAGGAAAACAGACCTTTGCCTTGTCAAAATAGGAGAGCAACCATCTTTAACACTCAAGGGTTTCAGTACACCAGCAGACATTTTGAGACCGCCTGTGAAAGTGGCAGCATTTCTGTACAAATATGGCAAAACCCCGTGGGAAAAATATGACTAATGGGATGAGACAGTGTCAATGATAAGTATAATACCATCATTAGGTACCAAAGCAAGATGGGAAGAAATGGTTTATATCATATAATGATTAACCAAATTTAATGAAAAGCAATCCAGTAAAATGTATGTATGGATTGGGGAGGCAGGGGGAGGGATTTTTTCAGAGAGCTAGATTCCTCAATAGCAAGTAAGAGCAAAAAATAAAAGTCATACAATTTTGGGAGCTTAAGAAGCTTAAAAATATACTTTTTTTTTTGGTGGTGGTATAGGTTCGTTCTATTTATACTTCCCAGCTAGGGTTCTGACCTGTAAAAGCACATCCGGGACATGTGCTTTGTTTCATTTATCTTTGTATCCTTGACCTTTAGCACAGCACCTAGCACATCTTAGGCACTTAATAATCATTGTTAATTATCTGACATATGAATTAAATGGGGTAACAAACTGATAAAAATCTCCAGAAAAACTTTCCACCAATACAGGTTATTTGAAAGGCCTATTAAAATGAAAAAGTGAGAAGGTAGACAAGTTTTCTAAAAACTAAAATCATAGTTTATAAAGAGCCAGGTATAAAAAAGAAATCTAGGCTTCAGTGATTATGGAGATGAATTTCAAACAAATGTGAAGATTATCAGAACCACCGAAATATAAAATGTATCCATGGGGAGACACTGTATTTTTATGAAAAAACAATGAGAAGGGATAAGAGAGAACTATAAGTACGGCCTTGGGCAAATAATTTAATCTATTTTAAAAAATCACAAACCTGACTCACCCTCGCTTTGAGCTTTTTCTGCCTGTTCCCAGGACACTGAACACTATTGAGAGAAGATAGAGAGCTATTCGGACTTAGTTCAGCATAAATTCTTGCAATCTAACTTCAGAAGGGCCTTCTGTATTCAGCAATTCTGTAACCGTAACCAGGTTTGCTCCTCTTCATGGCTAGTTCAGAACTTCCCTTTTTTCACGCTTCCCTGCCCCTCCACCTCCATCTATGTTCTCAGTCGTACCTGGTCCTAATTTCTGTGGACCTCATATCCTATACTTATCAACTATCTCCCCAGCATCTTTATCACGCTGGATTCCTACACCTTTTATGATTTCAAATATGCAAATATATAGCCTAACTTTAAAACAAAACGTAATAAAACAAAAATCGTCTATGGACTCTGTCCACTTTCTAAGTACTGTAAACTTCCTCTGAACTACCAAATTTTTCCAAGTGATCTCTGCCTGGTAACTTTTTCTTTACCCTATTGTATAATATCTTTAACTCTTTGAAAAGAATTTAAGGGTTTTCTCTTCTATCTTTCAAATCTACCTTCCAGATTTACTTCATTTTTTTATAAATGATTTATTCTCCCAAACCAAAAACCATTAAAGTCATTTTGCCAGTTTCTTCTAAATCTTTGTACCTCACAACCCATCAGTCACCAAGTCCTGTCAGTTCTTCCTTGACATTGACTTTTAGATTTGTCTCTCATTCTTCATTGTCTAAATCCCTAACCATTCATGCTTGGGATACTGAAATTGCCTACTAGCTAGTTTTATAGGCTAGGAAATGATTCCAATAAATGATTCCAAAATCTCAGTGACTAATAGTATCAGAAATAGTTTTATTTCAAGTTTAAGATATGGGTTGTCAGGGAACTATGTTTCATTCTTCTTAACTCTGGAATTCAGGTTAATAGAGTAACCCTTGTCTAAAAAGTTACCAGTCTTACAGCAGAGAGAAAAGAG
>NW_011888819.1:9294779-9298137 GCF_000151845.1 Pteropus vampyrus
TCCCAAACCAAAAACCATTAAAGTCATTTTGCCAGTTTCTTCTAAATCTTTGTACCTCACAACCCATCAGTCACCAAGTCCTGTCAGTTCTTCCTTGACATTGACTTTTAGATTTGTCTCTCATTCTTCATTGTCTAAATCCCTAACCATTCATGCTTGGGATACTGAAATTGCCTACTAGCTAGTTTTATAGGCTAGGAAATGATTCCAATAAATGATTCCAAAATCTCAGTGACTAATAGTATCAGAAATAGTTTTATTTCAAGTTTAAGATATGGGTTGTCAGGGAACTATGTTTCATTCTTCTTAACTCTGGAATTCAGGTTAATAGAGTAACCCTTGTCTAAAAAGTTACCAGTCTTACAGCAGAGAGAAAAGAGTGCAAGGCAAACCACAACTCAGCTCCTAAAGCTTCTGCCTGGAAGTGTCACTCATTACTTTTTATTACTTCCAAATATCGTATTCCCTTTCTGTCTTCATGCTCATCTCCACCTCCTACCCCATCCCAACCAGCACTCCACCTTCAAAACCTTCAACATTCTTCAACATTCTCAGAAGATATTTCCTTGTATCCATCTAAACATTCCAGATCCCTAATTATTCCTTCCCTTATTACTGTCTGTGCTATAATCCTGAGAGATTTAATATATCAGTATACAATGTGAGTATAGATATGGCTAGTTTGCACATTAACTGCATCTATATATCTCCAAATATATTGTAGATATTTTACAATCAAGGACAATTCTTAACAGTTGCCATTTAAATCAGAGATTTTTGCTGATTTCTAAGCAATCCCTGATATCTCTGACATAAATAAATTTGTAATATCTCTAAGGCTTACCATGAGACAGCCATGTCCCTAACTAGAATGAGCTTGGTGGGCGGAATAGAGGAAACGGAGTAATAAAAGTAGACGTGATTAAGATAAACTATCTCAGTTCACATCCATTATTTTGCCACTCACTGGCTGGATGACCATTAGCAAGTTACTAGAACATTTTTTTATTTAATGATTATGTTAATATTTTATATCATATCGTTTTAATGAATAAATGAGCAAATACATAAAAAGTGATTATAAATTGACTAGAACGTATTAAGCCTTCAATAAAGATTAGGTGGTGGTGTTGCCGCTACTGTTAGTGAGGAGTCTAAACTCTCAATAGAGTTTTGTTATTTCACATTCTCATGATCATCAAAAAATAAAGTATATGAGGAAACATATTCTCTATCAGTACTTGCAAATCTGATGTCAGGAAATACTTCTCAAATATTCCAAGTATTTATTATAGTTCTTTTCCTTAGCACTGAGGGCTGCCCAAGATCCATTCAAGGTGTTTAATAAATATTTGTTGATTGGCATAATCTCTCATCTCTCAGCTTCTAAATCTTAAAAAATAGGAAGAATAGCTGCATACTTAAATTAAAAAGTTATTTTAAATATACAATTTGAATTTGTTTTAGAAAACAAGATGAAACAAAACATATACACAAAAATCCCTTTTGATAGGGTATTTGGGGTTATAGGAAAAAGGAAAAAGAAAAGATAAATATTGCTAGTCAACATTTTAGAATGTAGAGGTAATATGAGGATATTTTATGAAGATGTTATAACAGTAATAATTAAAAGTGGCCAAATAATATGACATTCTTGTTTTGAAGTTAGAAAAGCAAAAAGTGACATACTTTGAGACACTATAAGGAAAAAAATCAAGTTCTTGCCATAGCTTGAACATAAAGGGAGAAAAGAAGAAAGGATCATGGTTAAGAATTAAGCTCAAGTTTAAAACATTTATGAAAACAATACTGAAAATCTAGAAGATTTAGAGAACAAGGATATAAGTGGCAAGAGGGTACGTGAGGAAGAGAAAAATGAATGAACTGCAATATTAAAATAGCTCCCCATTGCCATTTACCAAATTCTGTAAGGTGCTAAAATATCTTTAACTCCAGAAAGTTACTTTTCCTGTTCTCAGCATTTTGTAGTATATTTGTATTCAAGTATTCTATTTTATTTTACTTATTTGTACTTTTCTATGATAAAATTAACTTCCAGTGAAATTGAGTTTAGAATCGATAAATCGGTGATATTATTCCTGTTGTGAAAGTATACAGTAGCAACCTGACAAAGACATTAGTTTGATGAGTATAAATGTCCTCTGTCTGTTTCTGCAATACATGTTCATCTCAAAACAAAAACACAAAAGTATTGCTTCTGTAGTAGATTTCCATTTGGAAATAATAAAATGTTCTTAACTGAATGTGTTAGCTTTCTAATAAAGGCTATACTTCCTTCCACCAAACACTTAGTTTACCGGCACTTGATGTTAGAAATAACTTCATAGTGAAAAATAAAATTGTACCATCGCTGGATCTCATCTTTTATTTTAAGTGGATTTCTAATGACTATGAAACATGCATGGCATTCAGGTTGGAATCTATCACTAATACTATCTTAGAATGGAAATCGAGACATAGATTTATTATGTCTAAGCCTACTTTCTTAAAATACAACATAACACACAACATAGGTTTGAAAGCAAACCCAGCATAGTAACTGTAAATTCACAGTTCATAAGTAAACTGTCCTTTACCCATCCCGAACACTCCTCTTCTACAGGCTCTTGGTGGTTTCTACAGCAATGGAAGTAGAGAGAGCTTAGTTTTCTGGAAATATGCCTATCCTTTCATTATTCTCCTACTCAAGAGTATTACATAGTTCATCTTTTTCTATAGCTTCACCTCCAAAACTTTTTATATTATGGGCCCAAGATTACTTTTCCAACTTTTAGCCCTCACTATTACCCAATTTGTATTTCTGCTCTAGTCTGTTTTCTGGATGTACCATGTCCATCGCTTCTACATCTCTATGCAAGCTGTTTGTCCCAGGACACCCTCCTTGTCTCTCTCTATCCAAGCCTCGCCTATACTTTAGGAGTCAGCACAAGGCCCCCTTTCTGTGTGCAGCCTTCCCCAGAGTCTTGAACTCAAACTGGTCTCCCCTTCTTCAGAAGCTTTTTAATCCTGGAGCATGCCACTCACTCATTTACATTAGTGACCTATACATTTTATGGTTACCGATGTTTTCACATGTGCTAGTCTTTAGACTCCAGGGAGATTCTAAATTCATTGAAGACAGGGGTATAGTTTATTATACTGGTAGGACTAGCACAGAATTTCCAAAGAATTGATAAACATAAATGTTAATTCTTATACCACATTTAAAGAGCTGAAAGATTAGAACAACCCCTTAAATTTGAGCTCATTCATGATGGCCATCATGCCAAAGAATCTGTTTTGATTCATAGTCAATTTATTCAATATAATGTGACAAGAACCATCAAATACTTCTGCC
>NW_011888819.1:9298187-9318251 GCF_000151845.1 Pteropus vampyrus
TCAAAACAAAAACACAAAAGTATTGCTTCTGTAGTAGATTTCCATTTGGAAATAATAAAATGTTCTTAACTGAATGTGTTAGCTTTCTAATAAAGGCTATACTTCCTTCCACCAAACACTTAGTTTACCGGCACTTGATGTTAGAAATAACTTCATAGTGAAAAATAAAATTGTACCATCGCTGGATCTCATCTTTTATTTTAAGTGGATTTCTAATGACTATGAAACATGCATGGCATTCAGGTTGGAATCTATCACTAATACTATCTTAGAATGGAAATCGAGACATAGATTTATTATGTCTAAGCCTACTTTCTTAAAATACAACATAACACACAACATAGGTTTGAAAGCAAACCCAGCATAGTAACTGTAAATTCACAGTTCATAAGTAAACTGTCCTTTACCCATCCCGAACACTCCTCTTCTACAGGCTCTTGGTGGTTTCTACAGCAATGGAAGTAGAGAGAGCTTAGTTTTCTGGAAATATGCCTATCCTTTCATTATTCTCCTACTCAAGAGTATTACATAGTTCATCTTTTTCTATAGCTTCACCTCCAAAACTTTTTATATTATGGGCCCAAGATTACTTTTCCAACTTTTAGCCCTCACTATTACCCAATTTGTATTTCTGCTCTAGTCTGTTTTCTGGATGTACCATGTCCATCGCTTCTACATCTCTATGCAAGCTGTTTGTCCCAGGACACCCTCCTTGTCTCTCTCTATCCAAGCCTCGCCTATACTTTAGGAGTCAGCACAAGGCCCCCTTTCTGTGTGCAGCCTTCCCCAGAGTCTTGAACTCAAACTGGTCTCCCCTTCTTCAGAAGCTTTTTAATCCTGGAGCATGCCACTCACTCATTTACATTAGTGACCTATACATTTTATGGTTACCGATGTTTTCACATGTGCTAGTCTTTAGACTCCAGGGAGATTCTAAATTCATTGAAGACAGGGGTATAGTTTATTATACTGGTAGGACTAGCACAGAATTTCCAAAGAATTGATAAACATAAATGTTAATTCTTATACCACATTTAAAGAGCTGAAAGATTAGAACAACCCCTTAAATTTGAGCTCATTCATGATGGCCATCATGCCAAAGAATCTGTTTTGATTCATAGTCAATTTATTCAATATAATGTGACAAGAACCATCAAATACTTCTGCCCGACTTTCCCTGCACTCTTTCCAATAATAAGCTAAATTTCCCATCAAAGTTAGCCTCACAAAAAGGAAGCGAATTTTTATTCTATA
This sequence comes from Pteropus vampyrus, assembly GCF_000151845.1. Lineage (NCBI taxonomy): Eukaryota > Metazoa > Chordata > Mammalia > Chiroptera > Pteropodidae > Pteropus > Pteropus vampyrus. The sequence goes on from NW_011888819.1 coordinate 9,299,442, forward strand.
CTTTGGACAGGTAGAAAAGCAGCTACAGCTTTCATTTATCCTTTTAGGTCTTTATTCATTCATTTAAGAACTATTTATTGAAAGCCTACTATATACAAAGGACAAACCTACTAAGGACCAGAAAGCTATCATTCTCTGATCCATTCCTTTCACAAATCAAATGCAAATAAATGCAAATACACCAGAGAGAAGAAACACTCTGAACCATTATTAGGTAACATCTTTACCAAGAACACCTGACCTTCTGAGTTTAAGAATATCACCTGGAGAGCAAGGGACAGAGAAAGCACTGAAGGAAGATGTGGTAAGTGCTAAAGAAAACCTCACCTATAATCTAGTCTAGGAAATGATAAAAAAAAAAAAAACACCCTTCTATAGAGGTAGGCAAGGGTATATTTAACTCTCTTCCATTTCCCTATTTTCCTAGGGCCAATCTTCAAGTTTTCTTCCAGTTTTTGAAATATATATATTTCAAATACATAAACATATTTTTTGAAGGGCTTTCTACCTGAAATAGATTACAAATGGAAAGGAAATTCCCAAAATGGCCCCAATAAAGTCAACCACGAGTGTTATCTGGTTACAAATCAAGTAATTTGAGGAGGGGGAGCTCTTAACTTTGTTATCCATAGTAGCTTACTTAAACATTTGTCCTTGTTAAACAATGCATTTTGAGACCCCAAGCAAGTTTGGCTCTTGTGTCTAACCTAAAAGGAAAAAGAATTTTTCATTTCACAAAGGAAAGGCTAAACTTTCATAAAATGCCAATACAAATTTCAGCACGTTGTTTCATTAATTGGACTAAGACAAATAATCATCAAGTCAGGGACTGTCTGAGAACCTGCTTTTCAAGATTTTCTTCCTGCTCTTTGAGAACTGAGCCATGAGGTTTTGCTGCCCTCTTGAGGAGAGTCAAGATTCCTTACATCTACTAATTGGACATTTTCTGATATTCATTATGTTTATTGAAACGGATTAAATTACTGACTATATTAATCAAGTCACAAATTAAAGTAGTAACTATTGCAATAGAAATAGTCTTCTAAATATCTCAAAGAATTTATAATCTCTACATTATTAAACTTCCAAACTAACCAATACAAGTTTTGAGGTCTACTAGTTATGGACAACTAACATGAGTCCACTTAGAGTCCCAGATTCCTTGTATAAAATGCACTGAATAAAATAATCCAAAAAGAGGAATCTTTCAAATTCATTATAAATTTTCTTTTATTTGCAGGTGAATTTAAAATTTGTGGATATTTTTTCTAGAAATATTGTCATTTCTACAATTTAAATCTTTCTCCCAACTCACAAAAGAAGCAAATCACATAATAAGTAGTTCCCAGTTTATTTATTCAACGAGATTCATTCATAACCTTCTATGAACTCTTCCTGAATTATGCTACAGGTTGGATGAGAAACTGATGAATTATTTAATTCTCTTCTGCCTGCCCTACAACATGCCCTCTGATACTTCAAGTGTGTGACAAAACGTACACACAGCATGAAAGTCAGCTATCAGGAAACTGACCTAGGTCATCCTCACTCCTTCTCCACCTGAGCAATCAAACCATGACTATGTATAAAAACTCTCTCTGCCTATACAGCTCAAAAGCTCTAAAATTTTAAACTGGAAGAATTGGGAGTCAACTTCCAAATTTTCTGCCACTATCACTACCCTCATACATGTGTTGAGTTATGGCACCGAGCAACCACTAGAGGTCGCATCAGGTGCGCTTTACTGAGGCTGCCCCTCAGCAGAACCGATGGCCTGTCCTCAGGGCTTTCCTTTCCCCCTTCTTCTACCCCACGCAGGTTCCTAGTGCCCCTCCCTTCAGTTTGGTTGCCCAAATCTCCCACTACTGCACTCTCTACCTGAGACTTCCCAGTGTCTTCAGCGGCTCTGGACTATCCTTTTTTATAATTTCTACTCCTAGAATGTCTTAATCCTGAGTCTTATAGATGGGAACCTGCTTGATAAGGTGGTATCAAATTGTATTAATTAATTCAGACTATGGGCTTAATGAGTGATAACTGGCTGATATCTTTGTCTTCTTACATAGCATTATTATTTTTTTTTAACAAACCAAATAAAGATCTTCATGGCAATATAGTAGAATAATTAAGAATGCATCTAGTTGAATTTTCAAGATGGATATGATGGTGCACTGAAAAGAAAAACAGATTTTAATTTGCTCTCGGGACTCACTAATTTCCACCCTGGACCTAGATTAAAGTAAATATGGTCTTGCTCAGCTAAAATGTCCTCAGCCTCTTCCAGTGCAGTTCCCCTGATCACAAAGCTGCAACTGTCATTTCAAGTTACAACTTCTCCCCTCTCCCAGCTCCATCAGCCTCGGAAGCCAGCATTACTAGGTAAGCAGAATAAGGTTGACTTTCTCTCTTTTCCCAGCTCACTCCTTCTCTTTCTAGGCCAGGCCTAAGTACGAGAAACTGGCAGGAAAAGGTAACTTTCTTATGTGATGGTACAATTGTGATACTGTACCACTGCCCTCTGGTCTCCAAGGCTGATTCTTCTCTAAAGGGTATTTGGGTCAGGCCCTCAGAGACTCTCTCATTGGGATACATCAACGCCCCTTCCTCCAACAGACCATATATTATTCCTCTTCCCCCAGCCCACGGGCTTCTGACTGTCCATTCCTCTCATGTTTACTTTCACCACTGACAGCAATACTTCATAGTAGAATGAAGAACAGTGTAATAAATTCCCATGAGACGACCTTTACCCAACGAGAGACAGTAGACATGAATGAGCTGGCAGATAAATTTCCCTTCCAGACCTCCTTCTGATGGACTAGTCTGTGGCCATGGAGCAGTGGCCCACTTGGCATATCGCCTTGAATTTGCCTCTTATTTGTCTTCATTCTCACTACACTGGGGTATGCCTCTTAATTAAGTAGTATCACCTCGAATTTGCCTAAGACTTTTGTTTTAATTGGACTTGGCTAGAAAACTAGAAAGTATCATATTTCATAAATTTCCCTTTATTGTAGAGTGAATCCAAACAATTTATCCAGGAAAAAAAATAGAATTTGGAGTTTGCACTGAGATAATCTGGTAAAAGACTAAAAGTCTATTACTATTCACAGCATGATTAATTTAGACAGCTGCATACCCACTGTACCAACCTAGATCAGATCAAAATCATCTCTTGCCGAGATTTGACTCATCAATTCCTAACCTGCTTCAAACCATTCTTACTGCTACGAGAACTACTGCATCCAGGTACCTAACTGCGTTTGGGACCTCTGTTAAAGAGATCACTTTCTCACCTTAAACTCCTTAGTAATGAGTTCAATATGAGTCCCTGTATGTCTCAAACTTCACAAGGCCCAAGTGCTGCTAAACATCCACCACCTCTTCCAAAGAAGGGGAGGAACAGCATGCCGACAGCACTTTCCAAAGAATTCCTGACTCTCAGTTTAGTAAATAAATAAATAAATAAATAAATAAATAAATAAAGTGAATGAATGATGAGTGAATGAATGAATGAATGAATGAATAAAAAGCTGAACACTGCATATGCTTCTCTCTCACACATGGCACAGTTCAATGAGAGACAGAGTTGAAATGAAGGCCCCATTCCATCTAGGCTTTCAGGGACCCACCTTCCTTCCATCCAGTGGCTCCTTCATCCCCCAAGGCTTACAATCCTATTCTAGATTCTCCGCTTTCCACCTGCTAAGAAGCAAAGAAAGAAAATATACAGGATAGTGCACAAGCGGTTCAGAGGCCCTGCCTATAAGCAGCACACATCACTTCTGCCAAACAGCCCTTGTGATGGTTAATTGTGTGTGTCAACCTGGAGGGTGTTTTGGCTGAGATTGATGTTTAAACCCATGAACTCTGAGAAAAGCAGATTCCTCTCCAAAATGCAAGTGGGCCTCAATCAGTTGAAGGCATGAATAGAATAAAAAGAGCAGCCTCCCTGAGTGAGAGAGAATTCTCCAGCGGACTACCTTTGGACTTCATCTATACCACTGGGTCTACAGCCTGCAAGCCCTCATTGCAGATTTTGGACACAACGGCCTCTGTAATCTTGTCAGCCGACTCCTCATAATAAATCATATATATCCTGATGGTTCTGTTTCTCTGGAGAACCTTGACTAATACATCCTCTTGCCAAAACTCAGGCATATGAGTCCTAACTGCAAGGGAGCTTGGAAATGTGGCTAATATGCCCTGGAAAAAGAGATGAGAAATGAACAGTGAGCACCAGCCATTTCTGAAGCAAATACCTGATCATTTAACTTCTCTGTGTTAAATCCGTCAGAGACTTCCCATTGCCCTTGGAACAATGTCCAAACCCATGATCAAGTCATAGGTTCTCCAAATTCTTACATTTATCTACATCTGCAACTGAGTTTCTAATCACCTCCCACTAGCAGTATACACTGTTTAATTTCTCCTGATGTGTCTCACAATCTACTGACTCCAGGTCTTCCTATACACTGTTAATAAAAGCTACCACTTGTTGAGCACTTATTGTCTGCCAAGCACTATCTATCCCAAAACACTCGAGTGTATTTTTCATTTAATTCTTACAACAACCCTGTGAGATAGTTATTATGACTATTTTACAGATAGAAAAATTGTAGCACAGAGAATTTCGGTAATTCATCCAAGGTCAGACAACAAATAAACAGTAAAAAAAGAATTTAAATTCTTCATCTAACTTGAAAATCCCCTTCACCTCTTTACCATACTCCACCATCAGCCCCTTAATCTACCTAACAACTTATCATCTTTAGGATATCAATTTAAACCTCATTTCTTTCAGGAGCCATTTATGACCCCACAGACTTCACCAGGTCTACCCGCTAAAGCTTTTGTGGTACGTTTCATCTCCCCTGTCATAGCACATTTATTGTAACTACTTGTCTAATTGTAAATCATCTCACTTAGAATTTAAGTTCAGGGATGGAATAAGTACATACACACACACACACACACACACACACACGCACACACACGAGACAAAAAATATTTTATTTATAATTGTAAAAAAAAAAAAAAAGATGAATATGTACTAAATATCTCTCATTTACCCCTCCAAATCCACTCTTTATCTTTACTCAGTTCAGGCTGTTATAGTGAAGCACCATAGACTGGTGGCTTATAAACAATAGAAATTTATTTCTCAGTTTTGAAGACTGGAAGTCTGAGATCATGGTGGCAGCCTGGTCAGGTTCTAGTGAAAGCACTCTTCTAGGATGCAGACTGGTGACTTCTCATTATGCTCGCATGGTAGAAACAGGCAAGAGAGTCTACGGCTATGCCATCCTGAACAAGCCCAATCCCGTCTGATCTCAGAAGCTAAGCAGGATCGGGCTTGGTTAGTACTTGGATGGGAGACTAAATAAATAAGTAAGTAAGTAAGTAAGTAAGTAAGTAAGTAAGTAAGTAAGTAAGTAAATAAATAAATAAATAAATAATAAGGGATTGTAAGCTGACAAGGTTCTTGCAATCTGTGAGGTCAACCAAGGGTTGCTTCATCTAAAAAGAAAAAAAGAAAGAAAAGAAAAAAAAAAACAGGCAAGAGAACTTTCTGGGGTTCCTTCTATAAAGGCACTTACCCCTTTAAAACCTACTCTCATGACCTACCTACCTCCCAAAGGCCCCACCCCCTAACACCATCACATTGGGGGGTGGGATTTCAACATGTTCGCTGGGTGGGCATAAATATTCACTCCATTACACCCTTTTCTACTGTGTGCCTAAGAAGGCTGACATTTGCAGGCCATATCAATGACCTCCCTTGCTCTCTGGCTCCTGTTGGATTCACCCAATGGGAGGGCACCGACAGGGAACCAGATGACAAGAGCAAGGTCTGGTTATCTCCTCCTTGGGTTTTCTCTGTCCTTTTACAGATGGCCACAGCTCTTGTAGGGTAGTCCTCTCCTGTAAGTGTCTGGTAGCCATTCCTTCAACAGTCTCACTATTCTCTGCTGTCACCAATATTTCACTGTCCCTTGTTGAGTTTTCTTAAGCCTTTCTCACACCTCTGAAAACAGTCTCTTTATTAAACTCTCTTCCATCATTCTGTTTGAGTAGTTGTTATTCTTTCTTGCCAAGGCTCTAATACACATAGTAGAAAACTTAATAAGAAATGTGTAAAATTTGTATGAAGAAACTCTAAAACACTATTAATGGACACAAAAATAGGTATGAAAAATGGAAAAGCATATCTTATTCTTGAATAGGAAGAATCAACACAAGAAAGGTGCAAATCTCCATTAATTAATCCATAATTTTATGTTGATTCTAGTAAAAATACTAGCAATACTTTTAACTAAAGAAGCTAATCTTAAGGTTTATATTAAAATATGACAAGCAAAAATAAACAGAAAAATTCTGATAACAAGGAAGAACTAGCCATACTGATTATAAAATATATTAGAAAGCTATAATATTAAGAATAGCACAGTACCTGCTCAAGAATTGATAAAAAATTCATTGGGATAAAATAGAAAGTCCAAACATAGACCTAAGTATATAATTTAGTATGTCATAAAAGGGTTATTTCAAATCAGTTAGAAAAGATGAATTATTCAACAAATGATTTGGAGACAATCCAGATATTAACTGGAAAAAAAGTAAGCTTTCTTTTCTTTTTTTATTTTTATTTTGTTTTTTTGTAGATATATTGAGGCATAATTGATAGACAAAAAACTATACATATTTAATATAATTTCATGAGTTAGGATATATGTATACACCTGTAGTATCATCATAATCAAGGTAATAAACATATCCATCACCTACAAAAGTTTCTTTGTGTCTGTTTTTTTCATTTTTTGTTGTTTATGTTTTCATTTCAGGGTGAGGAAGGGGTTGCAGGACACTTAATACGAGATCTGCCCTCTTAATAAATATTTTAAGTACACAATACTATATTGTTAATTACAGGTGCTATGTTACACAGCAGATCTCTAGAACTTATTCATCTTGTAAAACTGTAATTTTATACCCAGTAAACAACAACTACTCCCTTCCCCTCCCTCTGTCTTCTGGCAACTACCATTCTATTTTTCTGCCTCTATAAGTGTGACTATTTTAGATACCTCATAGAAATGGAATCATACAATATTTGTCTGTCTATGATTGGCTTATTTCACTTATGTGTTCCAGATCCATCCATGCTGTTGCAAATGACTGGATTTTGTTCTTTTTTAAGGCTGAATGTTACTTCAATGTACGTATATACCACATTTTCTTTATCCATTCGTTTGTAATGAACATTTGGGCTGTTTCCATGCATTAGTTGTTGTGAATAGCTACAATGAACATGGGAGTGCTAATATCCCTTTGAGATTCTGATTTCAATTCTTTTGGATGCATACCCAAAAGTGGGATTGCTGAATCACATGATAGTTCTATTTTTAATTTTTAAGGAAACTCTGTACTGTTTTCCTTTTCTCAATCTCAGTTAATTTGAACTCCCTTGTCTCTTTTTCCTGAGGCTGTGTTTAAATTCTGTGGTTATTTGTAGTACCTAGGCAACAAAAGTTCTGTGTGTCATCTAGTTCTGTGTGTCATCTGAGCCTAGGGGCATACACTAGCATATCCACTGCCTCCTTCTGGTCATTGGTGCAGGCAGAGCATATGGGGACAGGCTTTATCCCTGGTGCATGGCCCCTTCAGGTCCAACACAATCTCTGCTGCTTCTGGGAGACGTCTGAGGGTTAAGACATATTCTACATCTGTACCATGCTGGGGTACAAGACAGTTGTGTGACTGTCTAAGGTGCCACAACTCTAGTCATGACAAGCAGTCATTTTCTCCAAAAACAGCACTTCAAAAAAATGGTTGTACTAAGTGTTCTTAGTCATCCTATATACGTATACCATTAAAGATTACAGTATTACTAGGTTCCAGGTTTCTAGAGATCAAAGATGGGCAACAGCATGTATATAAGTCAGGATCCAACCAGGAAACAGAAACAGATGGGACCTTACAATCTCCCCAGTGCTCTTAATCACAGATTCCACAAATTCATTTGAAATATTGCTATTTGCCTGGAGAAACTCTACCCTCCTCCTATACCCAGCTCTGCATTTTTATTGTCTGGGGTCTTAGCATTTTGGAAAAGAAAAGTCAGGGAAAGAATGGAAACCAATTTTATTTCACCAAACCTATACCTTCCACATCCTATCCAGCAATAAGCACAGAATAACAAGGCTGTTTGAACAGAGGAAAGTGAAAAGGAGTGAAGGCAAAAATGGGGGTGGGAGGGAGGGTTTGGATTTCAAAGATCTATACAGTGCCATATTTATCATATAAAAAGATCCTTTAAACAGACATTGTATGCCACAAAGAAAACAACTAGAGAATCAACTGATCTGCTTGACAATAATAATAATACATAAGCACACCTAAGAATGAAAGAGAGAAAACAAAACAAGTAAATTCTTTGGGCTTTCCTGGGAAATTCATCTGGATGACTTTTACTATAAACTTCTATTTCCAATTGTATATACTGAAGTACTTTATTGAATCTACAGCAATAACCATTCTCGATTAACACCCTCCCTTTTATTTTCCTCTTAAAAAGAAGCTCTCCTCCCCATCTATGTTCTTCACTTCGAAGTGCTACCACTGGGATCTTAATTCAATCAATGACCCTCCCAGCATCTCCACTGGCTCCTTCTTCTGTTATACCAACATGCTAGGGCCTCTTGACTTGTATGTACCTTCAGCCCATCCCATGTATATATTCCAGATTCATCTTCCTGCCTTATAAAAACCTGCAGCCTTGCTCCAGCCCTAAGGCCATCTTAAACCTCAGTTTCTTCATTTGTAAGTAGACATTTTAATAGTCTATCTCTTAGGGGATTATCATATTAAAACAGATAATACATGTGATGCAATTTCCTTTTTGACTATAAAATATAACATGTACCTCTCGCTCTTGAATTCAAGCTCTCCAAATTACGGCACTTTGAGAGAATGGCCATGCTAAGTGGTCTTAGTGGTTCTATCCATGTATGTCACTCGTGATTCAAGTATTACTAGGTTCCAAGGCTTGTAAAGGTCAAAGGCAGGCAGTATAGTATGGAAGTCCAGATCTAACCAAGAATCAGAAACCACTCTGAACATTTAGGTCAGAAAGAATTTTGTGCAGGAAGTTGACAATACAAGTGAGGCAAGGGCTGAGAAGCCAAATAAGGTTGGTGAGGCAACCCGACTGACACCAACAGGCTTGAGGAACAAGACAGGAGACGATGTTACGGAAGCTCCAGGCCTGGGTCACCCCGGAGAACCTAGAACCAAGGTGAGCTTCATCACAGACAGCAGGAGCCACAGAGGAGATGCAACCATACCCAGAAATGCCACTTGGGGCAGAGATCGAGGGAAAATGCCCCAGTTCCCAGTGTACTTCTCATTCCCGCAGACCCCGCTTTGCTTTCCTTCTGCAGCCTCATTCTTGCCCTGTGGTCCTGACACCTAGCCTTCTTCCCCGTTCTGAACTTGGCTCGGGTGGCCTTCACATCCCTGCATCTCCAGATCCTAGCCCATCCTCACTACGTAAGCAGCCCAGCTCCCAAGACCTTGCTTGAGTGGGATTTCTGTCACTTGCAAATGAAAGAGTCCTGATCTAATTCACAAATATCAACTTGGTCTGTCATTTGCTCTGGAAATCTTCCACTTTGCGCCTAAGAATAATCTTTTTTTTAATGCATTTTCTGACTTTCCACTCATTTTCATCACCAGCCGTATCTGTTGACATTTTGGAGTTGTTTTTCATAAAGAAACATAGTTTTAATACTTTATCAGCCATTGTGTTCATAAGAACAAGTAGGAATAATAAAACCCCCGTAAACTAGAAAAGCTACACAATCTTCCAGGCTTAAGAAAAAAGAAAAACACATTTTTAAGCTAGGGGAAGGTACATCAGTGGAAAGCCTGGTGAGGCATCAGGACACCTGATTTGGCAGTTCAACACAATAAGTATATACACAGGCTTTGGAGCCAAGGTGACATCTGACAGCCCTGTGACCATCTTAAGCCTCAATTTCTTCATTTGTAAATGGACATTTTAATAGTCCATCTCTTATGGAGTTATCATATTAAAACAGATAATGCATGTAATGCAATTTCCAAAGTTCCTGGCACATAGTTAAACTGATAAAACACTAGCTATTTTTTCAATTGCTATTAGAAGTGGCAGAGGGTGAGAACAGATGGAAGACAGAACCTGGCATTACCTAAGACATTAGAAAATAAGTGAAGCGTGAATTTATGGAATTGTTGGTCAAAACATATGCCTGTCATTTTTAGCAAATTAATAAAGGATTCTCCCTGTAGCCACTTCAGTGCCTGAGGCAAAAGGAAAACTTGGTAAACCTAATCTTGTACTCACTTCAAATTCAGATATTTTGTTCATCATGCACTTTTACATTGAGTTTCCAAATATTGCATGAAATATTTTTCTTGATTACTGAGTTTTTTGGCACCCCATTAAATTTTTTACACCCAAAGTGGGGGCTTCACCATGCATTGCCCTAATTCCAAGCCTTCTGGGATCAAGTTTAGGATTCAGAAACTTATACAGTTGTGCCAAGATATTAATCAGGATAGAGAGAGTGGGTTGTCAACGCCAGCATTCTTTGAGATACATATTGCTTACCTGGTTGCATGTTGCAACCTGATCCACCTAGATTGCTGGCAGGTCATCAACTGACCTCTGCTCTGAGACCATTTAAACTTGGTCCACACTCAATCACTTCCATGCCCTCTCCAAGATGTTCAGAAAGCACTGATCTGTAATCCCATGTCTCTCTGGGGCTGCGGGTCAATTATTAGGATTCTCACAGATACTTTACCACTTCTGGCCTGCTCTGGGATGCATGGAAATTGTTCTACTCCTTCCCACGGCATGAAGAGGCGGGAACCGTGAGAAGCTGACTAAGGCCCATCCCCTGTCTGCACCACACCACAAACTTTACACTTGATGTGAAATTTCAGAAGATGTCTGGTCCTTCGCAGTCCATCTAGTTTCCCAGGCCCCTTCTGGGAATGGAGGCACAGGTCTAGTGGGCGCTGATAAATATTTAACAACCAGCTCTTCTGGGTGGATTGGAAGAGCATTTGCTGATTTCCAGAGGGTAACACTCTCACTCACCACAGCTGATTTCCAATTACCAAAGTGATACCAACACACTCACAAAACTCCTAAACATCTAACAATTGGCTCTTGAAAGCTGGGACAAGGCAGGTCCAGCACACTGCGGCACAGATTCCCTCGATTTCAGAGCCCCCAAGCCTATCCAAGGTCTCTGTCACCCTAGGATGGCAGTCAAGGAAGGCCAAAAAGCAGTGTCGGCCTCTAGTTTTCAGTGACAGCCTCACATCCAGACTCTTGTTCACCTTCTCACTTTCTTCCTTCTGGGCTGAGAGAGTCAGGAACAGAAAAGCAATGCTTTATCTAATTTTTCAAATCCACTGTTCAGGACAAACTCCTGGATACAGAGATAGATTAGCCAAGCATTTAACTCTTTTCATCATCTGACTTATCTGTGTTGTCCCTTCCCGAAGGCAATGAATGCATAACTTTTCAAATGGAAGAACCAGTTCAGGAGATCTGAAAGGAAAAAAGCATCAGTTCATATCTCGATATATATTATTCCACCACCTAATCAAAACAATCTCCAAAAGATAAGTGAAATTATGATCTCTTATTTAACAATTTATAATTTATCTGCTCAAAACAGATTTATTGCAGCTATGACATGCTCATCAAATTTCAGGGTCTGTGCTAGGTACTAGATATATAAAGATGAGTAAGGCCACCTAATCTTGAGTTCACAAATCTCACAGATATATTCTCTAATTAGAGTATTAGTTAAAAATATATATATACTTATATGTAATTATTATAAACCATAAGTGTGTAAACATACCACGTATATAGTATATATATATACACACACTACACATATATACATATATAGTGTATAGAGTATATAACCTTAGGTGTTAACACTTAAAAAAAAAAGTGATTTATCATAAAAAAATCACCTTTAGAGGAGCAGGGGGCAGTTTTGTGTAAGGAAGAGGCTTCTAGCCATGCTCTGTTTCTTGATACAGGTGGTAATTACATTGGGGTTCACTTAACTGGTCATTATACATCTATAGTTTCATGTCCTTTTTATTTTATTTATTATTTATATTTTATTATTTTTAAAAAATAAAGCCTGCCTAAGTGATTTTGCCATGTGACTATGTCAAGAATTTTTTCTTTTTATATCATATATTTTTCAGTCCTAAGAACAATCTTATTCTAGGTTTCTGGCAAGTTGAGAGTTTTTAATATTTTCAAGGGCAGCTGTTGAGAAACAATATTTCGCATTTCTTCTTAACAACGATATACATGCAGCCTTGGTTTTCTTTTCTAAATAGCAATAGATATAGATATATTTTATCCTTCTTACCAAGTGGATATTAAATTACACTGAGATCAGCGTTCACTGTGGCCCAATCTTTCCCATTGGTCTAGGATTGGGGCTGGGGGTCTCCATGCATACCTATGAATAAAGGAAGCTTGGACCAGCAAGAATAGGCAATGACCCCAAGAATCAGGGCATAAGGCAAGGACATTCCCATAAACGAAAAGGGATGTAACAAAAGGGAATCTGCAAAAACTCTTAGTCCTTAGATCAGAGACCAGTGCCTAGATGTTCAAAAGGCTCATGTCAGACTCCTGACTCAGCTCCTTACTAATCATACGACCTGAAGCAACTCACTCCACCTCTGAGCCTGCTTCCTTGTCTGTGAAAAGGCAGAATAATAATAGTAACTTCTTTGGGGGGTTTTATAGGACTATAATAATGTATGTTGAGTGCTTGGTAAATGTAAGGGTACATTATCACAGTAATATGTTCATTTTAAGAGAATTTCACACTAAAACAATTGAGGTGTTTTCTAGATTTATTTTGTTCGTGTTTTATTTGCAAACTCCCCAGAAGTTAGCAATGTATTTATTATTCAGGGAGATGCTTTAGGTTGGCGTTTTATTTGGAAACTCCCCAGAAGTTAGCAATGTATTTATTACTCAGGGAGATGATTTAGGTTGTCTAACAGCTGGTGCTAAAAGAAACAATTATAATCAATTTACAGATCCCATCTAGCACAGACATTATGCAATATCCATTTGTCATTAAAAATAACTGAATATAAAAATATATTTTCAAGTTGCTTTGAGTGCGAATTCTAACATACATTTCTAAAAACCCACAGAAATACTTAAAGTCACATTTGTGGAAGACATAAGGGAAGTTTTATATTCCACTGTTCTGCCTTTGCTTTCAAGTCTCAGGTATTCGGCGAGGCTGTTTGGGTGACCTCTCATGAAAAGCTCCACACTTTACAGGACAGCAGAGAGGTCTCAGATTAATCAACTAAGTGCCAGGAGCTTGGTTTCAGAAACATTTCAGTCCTTGAGACAGACTAACTTCACTGTAACCCTCAATAGTTAGTGTGCCCATACTCCATGGATTTTGCTACCTAATTTTCAAAAAAATGGCTGAAAGAAAATTTTAAAACTCCAGGCAACTTGTCCCTGACTTATACAGTCTCACCTAGGAACACAACTGGGGCAGGTACTAACGCAATCATTCTATCTCCCTCCCTACGGCCACCTTTTCTGCCCTCCACCCACCACACTGACACTACTCCCATCCAGCGCCCAAGTATTTGTTCCAGGGATTTCTTCAAATCCCAAATCCTTACATAATATTTGAAATTTCATGTGATTCCAATGCAGGAAAGGGGCAGGAATCCCCCAGTCATTACCTCCACGGTCTGATGACCTCCTCCTCTTCCCCTTTATAACTTTAGTAATAAAAAAAAATAACCCCACACCCAATCTTAAAAATCCCCTTCATTAATCAATCAATTAATCAATGAACAACTACTACTTCATTATGTCACTACTGTCCTCTTGTGGCTTCTATCAGCATCTATGAAACGGTGGCAGGCTAATTTATTAGCTTGCAAATAGTATAGAATCTCTGATCCTTCCCCGTTTTTGACAGACTGAGTGTCAAGTGTTGGGCTAGGTGCTGGGATGATGAGGTGGACAAGGAAGACAAGACCCTGCCCTGTGACACTCAAAATACCTTTTGGAATTATAAACAAATATCGTCAACATTAAAGAAGAAACGTTAAACAATTATATTGGCATAAGGATTAAGAAGGAATCAAACAGTGTTGCGATGGAATAATGAGAAGTCTTCTTCACACAGGTCGTTGGGAAAGTTCTTTCTGGTGGGTAGTTGAGCAGAAAGAACTTCCCCCAACGACCTGTGTGAAGCAGACTTCTCTCTAGACCTTCTCAGGGCAGGATCTTGTCTGCCTTGTCTACCTCATCATCCTAGCACCTAGCCCAACACTTGACACTCAATCTGTCAAAAACGGGGAAGGATCAGAGATTCTATACTATTTGCAAGCTAATAAATTAGCCTGCCACAGTTTCATAGATGCTGATAGAAGCCACAAGACTGTGGACCAGAGATGTATAGTTTATTAATCGCAACAATAGCAGTAGTCACAGTATTGGCATTTTTGCACCAGGTCCCTGAGCCCCAAGTCCTACAGGGTAACACCAAAAGGACCAGATGACACCTGCACACATGGTGGGTTGTAATAAAAAAGAGGTTCCTTAAGTATAGAGAATCCAAAATGTTACAATGGGCAGTAAGTATTCCTGCTCTTCACTCCAGAGGGAGACACGATCTCTATCTTCCAAGGTCATTCAATATATGAACACCGTGAAAGGACATTCTGGGACAAAGGCAGTCAGTGCCTCTCTTGCAAGATGTGCAGAAACACAACAGAGCCTGGAAAACTGCCGACGAGTAGAGAATCGAAAAATATTTGTTGATTGAATGAATAATGAATCAGAGGTAGAATTAAAAATATAAAATAAAGGAAAAAGTAAAGTACAATAAAATAATAAAATAAAATAGGAAACCTCTTTTTTTCTCAAAGACACCTCTTTACCTAATGGTATGCCGGCAAAATGTTTAACAACTAACTCTTGGAGGGAAAGGAAGGCCTTGATTTGTAGCATTTTTCAATTTCCTTGGCAAAAACGTTCCCGCCATGACCAACTACCAGCTGCTGATATCACTGAATGTAGAGCTGGTGAGGGTAACACACCATTATATAGTATTTCCACTGCACAAATAGCAAACACCTCAATGGGTGATTTTACTACTATTAATATGGTAAAAATGCAGTAAAATAACTAGGAAGCGATGAGTTTGAGTGTATTCTCCTAGTTTTAAAAACAATTGTAAGTTTATATGGTTTAATTTTTAATAATGTCTTTGTTTAACAACTGACTCACAAATTCTTGAAAATTTAACAATAGACTCTTATGACTGGATACAAGCCAGCTCTGACAGACCACGGCTCTTACCATTGTCCTTTACTATCCCCTCCTTGTCTTTGGCGCCATTCTTGTTCCTCCAGCCTCATTCCTAGATCTTCTATTTCTCTCAAACTTGGCTCCTCATCCTGCGTCTCAAGGCTGAGCTCGGCCTCCCTTCTTTTCACCACTCCCACCCACCTGGTCCCATTCCTGAAAGCCTTCAGGTCTGTACTTCACCACCCCCACCCCTCTCCCACCCCCACACACACAACACACACACATACACGTCCCGCCCACAGAATCACCCTGAAGAAGAATCCGGGAAATTCCACTTAGCCTTCCTCAGTAATTGAGGCCACAGCAGGGGAGAGGGGCATGCATTCCCAACGCATTTTCTCATGGAAACATCGGCACAACTTTTTGTTAGGCTCTATTACTTTGGGTGCCATATTTTAAGTACATCATGTATTATAATAGGGATTTATAAACAAATCTGAGGTGCTGATCTCTCTTCTTGTATAAAAAATGCATTGGGTTTTCCAAATTTGGAAAGAAACTTTGAGAACATACTCAAATAGAAGACTACTTGATATGTATTTATATACATTTTATTTATTTAACTATGTCCACCAGAGGGCAGCAAAAAAAAACTGTATGTAAAAATATTTACTCAATACTGAAATTAAGAGCAAACCTGTATTACTACTTGCTGATAAACAGGAAACTGTTAGAGTCCTGGAGAGCAATGTGACTTCAAGTTTATGTGACCAAAAAAAAAAAAAAAAAAAAAAACACCGAGGAGATTTTCTTAAAACTAAAGGAAAAAAAGCATGAATGCATGAATGTTCCTATTTCTTTTTTGAGAGTTTCAATATTATGGAGAAACATCATTTCATTTTTTTTAACTTCAAAGCCTCAATATTAACTTTCATGGTAGTTTAATTGATCCTTTTAACATATATTATTTGAAAATTTTTTATGTTCAAAACATTGTGCTAGCAATTACTACTTCTGAAGCATAACTTGAGAAATACAGAAATGACAGCCTATCTTTATCAGGGTTCTCCAGAGAAACAGGCCAACGGGAGATATATATGTATAAAGAGATCTATTTTAAAAAATTGGCTCGTGTAATTACAGAGGATGGCAAGTCGGGAACCTGTAGGGCAGGTCGGCGAGCTGGAAATTCAGGCAGGAGTTAACGCTGTGGTCTTCAGACACAATTTCTTCTCTAGGAGACCTTAGCTTCTGCTCTAATGGCCTTCACCTGACTATACGAGCCCTGCCCACATGATTGAGGTTAACGTCCTTTACGTAAAGTCAGCCGATGGTAGATGTTCACCATATCTACATGAAGAGGCTTCACAGCAACGCCTAGATTAGATTTTAATGAAGTCCTGGGTACTACAGACTAGCCAAGTTGACGAATAAAATTAACCATCACATGGTTCCAAAAATGTTTCCCCTCTCCAGGCGCCTTGTCCCAGAAATGTCACCCTTGGGAAACCATGCTTTGAGTCATGGATTACTCCTCCCAGATACCATCTTTTAAAACACATACATCCCTGTTAATAGACCTAGTGAGACACTAATATTTGCCTGCCAGCTTATCACATACACTGCACCAGACAGAAGAGAGTCTGTGGAGTCCTGAAAGCAGAGTAGCAGGAGGTTCTGAATGCTAAAAGGGAAGCTGTGACTTATCATCCACAACCAGCAATTTCCTAATTTTACATGCAATTTCCCCTCTCCGATGGTGTTTGTATTTTTGGTGTGTTGTGAGAAACTATATTGTTGTTTTTAGAAACTAAATCTAACTTGTAACTCGGCAACTAAGCAATGACAGCATGATGCCTCTCTAACTCCTGTTCTGTGTGCTCTGCAAAGTTTCAGTTTAAAATGCTTTTCTTGTTGTTCTTCAATCAAGAGTCCTCAAAAGAATGCATGACCTAACTCTGATAATGAGGAAACATGAGACAATCCCCAAATGAGAAATGTTCTACTAAAAATGGGGGAGTGTGTTCTTTAAAAATGTCAATATCGTAGAAGACAAAAAATAAAGGCAAAGAGGAATATAGACAGTGGATTGGATAGAGATGAGGGTTTGGGCTTTTTCTTTCGTTGGTTTGGTTTTTGTTTCATTTTGTCTTGGGTTTTTGTTTTGTTTAGTTTTGAGTTTGATAAATGCTGTGATTGTGTATGGAAGAGTGTCCTTACTGTTCGGGGTAGACTGAGTTCAGAAAAATATATAAAGAATACGTATATATGAGAAGAAAGAGCAAGAGATGGAGCAAGTGGAACAAAATGCACATGAACCAGGGTGAGGAACATACAGGTGTTCTTTGTGCTGTTCTCACAACTTTTCTTGTCTTGAAATTGTTTCCAAATAAAATTTTTTTTTAAAGTTTACTAGAATTAGCTATGCTCCATTGTAAGAAGTTCCTTCATATGCTTTAAATTAATAGTGATACTGCTTTGGGAAATCAACTCATCAGGATTCTAGCTCACATCATATCACATCACAGTCCAATTGAGTGGCAATGTGAAAAAAAGGCTCTGTCCTATGCCCACAACTTTGGGACCAGGGTCCTTGCCACCAAAGAGGCCTCATCTTCCTTTGGATCCCTAGAGTCCTCTCCAACCAGCCAGGGAATAAAAGAGATTTGCAAATGGGAGGTTCTCTATGTGCCAGTCTGGAAATGGTTCCATCATTCCCACTCACGGGCCATTGCTCAGAATCCTCATATGGCTACTTCTACCTGCAAGAGAGCCTAGAAAATGTCATCTACCTGAGGGCTCAGGAAGAAGATAATACAGAGGGTGGGGAGCACTAGCATCTGCCACGATTAGTATTTTATTTTACAGAGATTCGGGAATACTTAACTAAAAAACAGAGAGAAGAAATAACTTCTCCTGAGTCAAGCAAACACAGAAAATTATACATGTAAACCGTGAGATCAAATACTGTGTTTCTCTCTCAAACCCTTTCTCTTCATGGAGGACAAATAGTCAAGATGGTGGAGTTGAAACTAGAAGGAACTTAGTATCAGAAACTGGTTTTTAAGAAAGCAGCCACAGAAGTCATTCTATATGTGGGCACCACAGTATTAACAAAAACACAGAGCCACTGATGCCTGCAAAACTTAGGTTCAAGCTCAGGGATGATGCACGCACCTGGGATAAGTTTGTTAGGGCTGTGGACTTGCTCCTCCCGTCTGCCTATCTAGTCCTCTCTTTCCCATCCTTCTCTTTGTAGGTACATCTCAAATTACGTCTCTTTCATGAAACCTCTTTGCTCCAAATCACATTAATTTCTTTCTGTTTGTCTCTTATTGCCTCTATAGCTAAAATGAAATGTTTTAGACTGTGAAAACTCTTTTGTGTGTAATTACTGAAGGTTCAGGAATATG
>NW_011888819.1:9319116-9384394 GCF_000151845.1 Pteropus vampyrus
TGCATTAGAGGTCACTTCTTTCTAGCAGAATCATTATTTTTACTATCTGCTCATGGGCTTGTTCAATGTTCCATTTAATATCCACTCTTAATAGTTATGCTGTTAACACAGTTGTCTTCACTGCTCTCCACTATATCTACAAAATACCATCTGCCACTTGTTGCCATTCTATGCCCTCTGTGTCCACTGTGAGTCTACTCTACATGAGGTGCTATTTTCCTCACATTTGAAGACAAAAAAGCTACTTATACGAGCAGAGTTGAAAAGAGAGTAACAGGGAGGCCATGCTTACCACTCCTGAAACAGCATCAACTTTCGACCTAGAAGGTGAGTGAGCTCAGGAGTATTTATTAACGCTCAATGTCAAATGGGCAACAGTAGAGCATGTATTATATTCTTCAATATTTCTATAGGCAATCTAGCAAAGTATTAAGGAAACAAAATTACTTCCTGAAATGCATTGAAATATTAAATCAGTGGCAAATACAGATTGCCAGACATTTCAGAGAAGTATTTTCTTCCATGACTGTCAATTGATGTTTCTGCTTTCTGAAATTTCTTAGCTGAAATGTCTCACCTCTCTTCTCAGGAGGAAAGAAACATTTCATATTTTCATAAATTATGTTTCTAACATTCACATAATAAAAACTATTATAAGTGGTCTCAATAACCAAAAGAGTTTGCAACAGTCTTTCATGTGAGGACACCCACGCCATCACACTCTGAAGTGAACAGAGTCACGGTAACTCATGACAAATGCAATTCTCTGCTCACTTAACTCTGGTTTATGACTTGACACATTTCCTACCTTTAATCCATTCAGTCAATTCCCACACAAGCCTATTGAGGTCAAGGCCACAGAGTTCAATTTAACAGGGATCAGTTATAGCTTCACTCCTCTGATTTGTAACAAACCACTAAAACTTTCCTCTTGATCAGTCCTCCTACAAATTCACCTCAAGGGCCATAACTGAAATCAGACAAGATATTCATCACAACTATTTGAAAAACAACTCCAAATGCATGCCCTGACATGGGTCAAAAAAACCCAGTTGCTCCAGGAAAGATGACATGCCTTAACTGGTTTACAAATCTTGCAGGCAGCAACGATAAACATAGAGCCTTTCTTATGCCACTTACAATATCATAAATTTTCAGAAGATATACACAGCCTTTTGGCTAAGGTTAACAAGTTTAACCTACCATTTAAATAACATATTTCATGATGAAAATCATGTTGTATAATATACCGTAATTACCATTTGTCATTCACATATAGAAATTCAGCACATTTTATATCACCTAATCAAGATCAATACTGCATTTGTCACTGCGTTTATTTCTACCTATGTCAAAACTGACAAGTACAATAGTACGCTTATAGCACTCAAACAAATAGCAAATAGCACTCAAGGATTTAGCAAATGGTTAGTTGGGATTATGTTTTAGAATAACTGACTTTTAAGGTTCATGAATCATTTTGATCAATGATCACACTACTTCTAAAACTCTATTTTAAGTTTCTAATATAACCATAGTGTGTAACATTGTGTGTAACATGAAATGAGTATCAGAGACATGACTCGTTATATTGGTCAGGGTTCTTCAAAGAAGCAGAACAAATGGAATATGTGTATTTAAGGAATCTATTTAAGGAACTGGCTCACCTGACTATGGAGGCTAAGAAGTCCCAAGATGCAGTCCTCAGGTTGGAGACACAGGAAAAGCCAATATTCCAGTTCGTGTCTAAAGACAAAAAAAGATCAATGTCCCAGCTCAAAGCCGTCAGACAGGAGTTCCCTCTTACTTGGCCTATTTGTTCTATAGTCTTCAATTGACTGGATGAGGTCCACTCACATTAGGGAAAGCAATCTGCTTTCCTTAGTCTACTGATTCAAATTAATCTCATCCAGAAACACCCTCACAGACACAACCAGAATGTTTAGCCAAATGCCTGAGTGCACTATGGTCCAGTCAAAGTGACACAGAATTAACCATCACACCTGTATATACACAAAAAGCTTATCATTTAAGGAAGAAATGAGACAAACACAGTAGTGTTTAACAATAACAAAATGACATAACTAAGTGCTATATTGAATGATAATGCCTATAATTCCTATAGAATTTCAGTAAAAGAACAAACAGAATTTCTGATTAATTGTGTAATAAATGTTTTCATTTGTCTACAGGTGATTAAGTCCAAAGAATTAAAGGGTAAATAAGAATTGACTGTTCATCAACAAAAAGGAGCAAAAAATAAAATGCCTTAAGTGACTTAAAAATGAAAAAAAAAATAAAACCTCAAGCACAGGTATAAGGGAGAAAAATAACACATTGCCTCAACATTTTTCCTGTCTGAATCTTTACCATTTTCTACCTCCATGTGAAAGACTGCTTTAGCTATGAGAAAATTGCTTTTGATGCCACATATTCCAAAAACACCTGCTGGTCTTAAGCGTCGCAACAAATTATTCAGCCTGCTTGGAAGCCTTAGGTTATAAATTTTATATTCATAGCTTCTCAAAAAATTTTAGAGGTTTTCAGCAGAAGGGATAAAGCAAGTGATTCCAAGTTAGACAATCTCTCAGAGTAACAGGTATTATTCACTACCTTAGTGTGCTACCCACTACCCATCAGATTCTATTCTCTCACAGGCAGTATTTTAATGAAAGAGGTACAAAGTATGTCACATTGAGTTATTTTTCCAAGGATTAAGCAATGACACATAAGCAATTTCTTGGCTAATCTTCATAGCAGTTTTTACTAGGAACTGATACTAGAAACTATTATGTAAAAGTCTGACAATATCTCTCTAATCTTTCTTGAAGATAACAATCCCAAACAACCTTGGAGTCATCAAAGACTTTGCAGCTGAAAACGCATCACGTTTGTTCAGCTTAAACGTCAGTATTTCTAGATCAACTCACCAATCTTAAGTAACCACAGTTTTCCAACAAAGCTCAATAGCCTGGCAGAGGCTGACTGAATGCCGGCATTACGCTGACAGGAATGGCAAAATCTATTCCATTTTTCTTGATTCTCCCAGCTGTCTTACGACAATGATTTTTCACTGGTTACTCCCTTTTCTGGCATCAGACTGATTGAAATTATGTCTCTCAAATTTTTCCTGTAAAAACAGAACAGCCTTGCTCAGCCGTGGAGGATTAGACATGAGCAGATGGACATGAGTGTCCCTATCTCCCATGAACAACATTCGGCATGGAGCAGATCGCAGAGTTCCCACGGTTCAAGCTAGAGAGCTGGGAAGCCGTGGTGCTGAGAGTTTGAAGGGTTTGGTACTGGGAGAGTGAGGCCATAGAACAAAGAATTTTAGAAAACCCACACAAATGGAAGAGACTACTTCTTCAATAGGAGGGTCCCACCAGGAAACCCAAGTAGACGAGATGGGATTACCTATACCTCACTGGACACCAGCCAAAGAAAACAAGGCACTAAACAGGCTAATCACTCTTCAGAAGAAACCAACAAAAATAAAGATGGTAGCCGACACCAGAAGGCTGCCTCCACACTGCGTTGAACAATTCAAACTTTTCTCAGAGCGAACATGCCACCTTGGAGAAAAGGAGGCAAAGAGACCAGATGAGAGGCAGGGGAAGAGTCCTGATAAAGAGTCTGTACTCTGAACTGATGGACTATTATATTCTACCATCCCCTAAAGACTAATCAAAAAGACCGCATCAATCACAAAGAAACTTTTGTTAAGCCAGAAGAGACTGAGCTACCTTTAACAGGCAAGTTAAGTGTTTTCTAGCATGTTCATGCTCTCACTAGCAACAGAACTGAGGTATCCAGAGCTAGATAAGATGTATTATAGCAAATAAAAGCACCATGTTTGTGAGATATGTACTGCAGTGTAAATTTAAACCCCCAAATTCAGAAATGAGTAAGATGTACTTCATACATTCCTTGAACTCACACTCCATAAGAACATGTGTTAAACACTCCATAAGAACTCCATAAGAACATGTGTTAAATGGAAAAATAAAATAGGTCTAAGCACAAAGGTAGCCCAAATAATAAACTCATAAAATACACGTGGAAAGTAAGAGGAGGATAAAAAACTTTCTGGAGAAGAGAACTACGTGGGGCTTAGAGGATAGATAGGAGTTCATCACACATTGGTGAGAGTTCCACGCAGGTACAGAACAGTAGGTCAAAGGTGCTGAGGAATGGAAGAGTTATGAGTGCCCAGATTTGTCTCACTGGAGCATAACAGAGAAACCTAATCTTCAGATAGAATTCCATTCTCTGGTGACAAATACTGTAGCTTAGAGCAGGGGTCCCCAACCCCCAGGCCACAGACCAGCACGTCAGTGACCTATTAAGAACCAGGCCACACAGCAGGATGTGAGCAGTGGGCAAGCAAGCGAAGTTTCATCGGTATTTGGAGCCGCTCCCTGGTGCTAGCATCATTGTTTCAGCTCTGCCTCGGATCATCAGGCATTAGATTCTCATAATTAGATTCTCACTGGTCCCTGGTGCCAAAAAGGTTGGGGACCACTAGCTTAGAGGACTGAAACTATTGTTTCAAGATGTTAAAATTCAATTTTTAAAGAGAAAATATTAAGAGTGTAGTCAGTGGAATGGGGAGAAAAACTGTAGTATTGTTCAACCACCAAAAATTAAAAGATAAATTTGTGAGATTATTGTTCCTGTCCTCAATTCAGAAAACAGACTCCATATGGTTACAAATATTTATTTCTAGGATGTAAAAAATAAGATCTGTTTTCATTCTATCCAGTCTCAAGATCTTTAGTAATTTCCAGTTTTAAAGAATAACAAGTCTCCACACAGGAGGAGTCTGATGTCACTAATTAACCATTTTCTTTTGAAGACTCTTAACAACTATTAACAATGTTTATCCTAGTGATTTTTGTGTCCTATTGACAGTAGTTGGGTATTTTTAAGCTACTATTTTATATATTCTTTATAATTCTTGCTCAAAGGTTATTATGCACTATTTTCTTTAAGTGGTAGTTTAAAAACCAGCTGTTTCAAATGACCTCAACAGTATTTTTAATGGTTACTTTTTTCAGGTGAAATTCAAAGATTAAGCTGAAGAATAGAATAATCATTTCATATGAAAAGAAGCACTTTTAGACCATAGCCAAGACTATGCGGGCTGTTTTAGAAATACACGACATGACCTAGCATCAGCCCCCAACCTTTTCTGGCACCAGGGACTGGTGCTCCTATGAGAATCTAATGCCTGATGATCTGAGGTGGAGCTGAGGTGGTGATGCTAGCACTGGGGAGCAGCTGTAAATACAGATAAAGTTTCACTTGCTTGCCCACCGCTCACCTCCTGCTGTGCTGCCTGGCTCCTAATGGGCCATAGACGGGTACCGGTTGAGGACGCCTGACCTAAGGGATTTAGGAAGGCCCACCTTCCCAAATATATTTCCTCTATTTACCAGGGCACCAAGGATGCTCTACTAAAGATAAATGGCTCTGAATTTCAAAAATTTGTTGACCATCATTAACCTTGTATTATAGCACCAGTAGTACCCTGTAAGGACTAACACTAAGACATTATCAAAAAATAGCTTTTAGCAGCATTTCCCAGCAAGTGTTTGGTGCTTCCGAAAGGGATTCTATGCCCAAATAAGGTTAAGAAATACTGAGCATTATTTTTCTTAGAGAGTCACAATATATGTTAGTGTTTTAAAAGCTCTGAAAAGACCAATGTTTAGGAAAAAAAAGTCTTAAATTTTTTAAAACTCAGCAATTCCAAAACTCAGCTGACATTAGGATTTTTCTGGCTGCTGAGAATTAATAACAGTAGCTTAATTAAATTAAGCTAGCTTAAATTAAACAAAAAAGAGATGATTGGATTAGGGCCAGGAAGGGGAGCTCAGGTGACTGAGAGTGCTGACAATGAACATGGACTGTTCCCAAGGGAAAATTCAACATATCAACTCTTTCCCTTGGACAGGTCCTAGGGATGATCCAGTCCTTAAGATGGATAAAATTCATTTGGTCTGGACAGCTTCCATTTTATCGGAGGTGGGTCTGCACCGAATCGCCTTCGTTAAGATGTTTTTGAAGATTATATCAGTATCATCAACAGACCACACAGGAGATGGTCACAGGAAACTCGCTTCTGCACTTGCTATGTGGAGGAAATCAAGAACATTGTCTTGTTCAATGCCCATTATATAAAGCACCACACTGAAATGCTCTTTCAGAACTGAGTGCTAAAAACAGACATTTTTGCCTTCCATAAGGAAATGAGATATCTCCTCTTTTCTGAAAAGAAGTATTATGTCTTTCTACTTGTTTTGAGTATCAGGAAGCCCAAAGCTAAATGTCAAAGCAAATATAACAACCACATAGGCCTTTATGCCCTGGATGTTTGGAATCTTCTTCCTATTCTTACTGATGCCTCCTCAGTCATGACTCTATTTCTCATTCCCCGTTACTTTATTGTCTTTGCTTGTGATAAACCACCATAAACCCATCTGGGAATAGGAAAGAGGACAGGTGAAGAGATGGAAAGATAAAGACAAACAGAAATGATTGACTCCCGCAAGATCTATATGGAACACACCACCAGTACCTTACATGGGGCCTGGAATATCAATAACATCTAATAATTTCTTATATATTTTTAAGTGATAAAGCGTTCCCCAATTATATTTGCCCCATCAAGATCTCCAGAGACATGTGTTTCTTACTGAAAGTTGTGTCAAGGATATCGAGCACAGGTTAAGGCTGCCAGCTCCCACCAGTGCTTAGATTGAAGGGATTCTGCTGGGGCAGGGGTCGGGGCGGGTAGGCTGAGGCATAACCTCAGAGTGGCAGTGAGAGGGCACTGGAAATAGGCCAGAGGACCTGACCGGTAACTAACTCCAAGGGAGACCCTTCCTACGGCTCTGCAGAGGGCTGAGAGAGAGTCCACCTTTTCTGCTGAAATCAGGTTGATCTGCCAATAAAAGAATGAGGCATGACTTACAGGGGAGGAGATACACACACACACACACACACACACACACACACACACACACACACACATCTTTCTTGTGTTTGAGTGAGGGGGCATGAATTTGGAGGGCAAGAAACCCCATATTATCTACTGAGAATACATTCTGTAATGAGAAGAAATTGTAGGACAAGCATTTGTATTCCAAAGGGCTTAAAAACATGTCAATATATAGTTGATATATAGTTGATTGTTCACATCATAGAAACCACATTCAGATATGGCTCCTGAATATCACATTGCTGACTTTATTATCTATTAATAAGCTGAACCACAAGTATTTTAATGTTATAACTTGAAGGTTAAAAGCTCCCTCTCTCACTCCTGAGAGATGAGCGGGCAAAGAGTAAAAATACCAGAATCTATAGAGCTGTGACAGGAACTTTGATTCTGATTATGGTTTTCTCAGGGCACAATTATGGTCTGGTCTGAGGGCTCCTTATATGTGATACTTT
Source organism: Pteropus vampyrus (assembly GCF_000151845.1). Classification (NCBI taxonomy): domain Eukaryota; kingdom Metazoa; phylum Chordata; class Mammalia; order Chiroptera; family Pteropodidae; genus Pteropus; species Pteropus vampyrus. Next base: position 9,326,578 of record NW_011888819.1, read on the forward strand.
GTAGGTTAGCTATTCTGGAGAAATTACTGGATGGGGTAGCATTAATGCTTTCCAATAGAAACTACATCGATTTATTCATTACAACAAACACAGAGAGTTCTCCATGTCCTCCCACTGCAATGGGGGATGGCCCTTAGAAAGTCCAAAAAAACAAGATCCCTGACCTGATGGGGTTAGTTAAGGGTCCCAAAGTTCTGACTTTTTTCTTATCAGTTGACATTTAGCGTCTTTCAAAATCTCCAACCTTCTGCAGCAGGGAGAGAGTATCAGCAGGAAAGGGTGTGGTACTCCTAATGAGTGCACTTGCTTTGGGCTCTTTATTGATTTTCTCCTGAATTCTCTCTGAAACCTGAACTGAATAACCCTGGCAGCCCACCGTGCCTTCCTGATATATGAGTTGTATACTACCGCCGATAATTCTGTTATTTGAGATTCGCCAGAGCCTGGAAGTAAGAACAGGAAGTCAGGTGCCCACACTTCTAAACAGGGTTTTTGTTTTTTGTTTTTTTAAAGGAACTTCTGGTAATCCTGGGCCTTATGTCTCCTAACCTCACATTTCTATTAATTTCATCTCAATTTCTCTCCTCTCGTTTCACCCAAATTTCTTTCAGATAGATCTACCCTCACCACTTTCGTTCATCTCCCACCCATTCTTCTACTCACTGCCCTCCTCACTCCATCCAAACCGCCTCCCTAATAGGCACACTGCCTGCATCAGGAAATCTGAAGAACAATCTTGAATCCTTTTACTTGAGTTCTCAACAACATTCAACACATATAGCCACAGTCTATTCTTAAATATTCATACTCCTTGACCTCTGTTAGACTAGACCCTCCTAGGTTTTTTTTCCTATTCTCTAGCCACTTCTAGAATGTTCTTCTCATTATATTCTCGATACCTCTTCTATCTCTATCTAACAATTATACATGGAATTCCATCAGAAAAGTATTCTAGACACTCTGTGAACATCACTCTTCATTCTCACACAGGGACAGGAGTTGGATGTGAATGGCGCCTCTTTGCCAATAATTCTAACTTGTATTCCCAGCTGAGAGCTTCCTTTTAAAGCAGATCTATAAGTTCACACCCTATGCAACATCTTCATCTGTGCATTTCAATAAACCTCGGTACTTCATATATTCAAAACTGAACTCGAGACTTGCTTTGCCTGCAGTGTGCTACCTCAGTAAATTTCTCAAGACAAAAACCCAGGAGCTTTCTCTGACACCTTTGTCTCCACCACTGCCCATATCCAATTACCCGCTAAAGGCTGCCGATCCTTCTTTCTACATACATCTTGAACCACATCCACTTCTCCTTACTCAAAGGCCGCCACCATAGGCCAAGTCTCCAAATGAATCCCCACCTGAACTAGTACAGCAGTCTTCTAAACCAGTGGTCTCCAATCTTTCTGGCACCAGGAACCAGTACTCCTATGAGAATCCAATGCCTAATGATCTGAGGTGGAGCTGAAGAGGTGATGCTAGCACTGGAGAGTGGCTGCAAACACAGATGAAGCTTAGCTCACTTGCCCATTACTCACCTCCTGCTGTGCAGCCTGGTATCTAACAGGCCACAGACCAGCATTGGTCTGCGGCCCAGGGGTTGGGGACCCCTGTTCGAAATGATCTTCCCGAATTACTTCCAGCCTTCCACGAGTCCACTCTCCACACATCAGCCAGAGTATGATTTTGTAAATGTGTAAGAAGTATGAATTTAATACAATCAGAGAATTCTATTGTGCAGAAATGTAACATTCTTTAGCTCTCTAAAAATCAACTTAGTTCTAAAGCCCCATATATACTTAGAAGTAGAAAACTGAATCTTGACAAATCAAAGTACGGTCCATCATTTGGGTTAAATGCACCAATAACCAATCAACCAACTCAAGAGTCTCCTCCGAATTCTCTAAACTGTTTCTTCAAACTAACAATGATGTGATGCAGTGATGATTACATATTCTCCCAGCCTCAGGAGGGTGGGGTATGAAATAACTCTTCTACAATTATCCTTTATTCTTGGTGACTTGCTGAAATTTGCCTCATCCTTACTGACCCCAACCAATGAGATGCAGTGATGATTACATATTCTCCCAGCCTCAGGAGGGTGGGGTATGAAATAACTCTTCTACAATTATCCTTTATTCTTGGTGACTTGCTGAAATTTGCCTCATCCTTACTGACCCCAACCAATGATGTCCTCTGTCCTTCCACAGCTTCTGATAATCAACTCACTGATGATGATGATGACTGGCTTTTACTTTAAATCCTCTTCATATATCAACTCGTTCAATCCATAAGCTTTTGTGTCCATCTACTGTCTCTCAGAACGTTGTGCACCCCATCTTCCCTTCAGGAAACACAGTCTCTGTGGCTCTTTTCACAACCCACTGCCTGTACATGCTGAACTCTCTCATCTGCCCTCAAGTCTATTCAGCCCAGCATCTCACTTAACCACCATTTTTCTATCACTCGGGTGTCATGGTGGGCATGAGGCTTCTCTATGACAGCTGTAGTCTCCCATGCTCCTCCCAGAAAAACAAGATATGGGCTCTTTCTGTTTTCATAGGTCAGATGTTCTTATAATTTCCCCAATCTTATCCCCATTGACATCTAAAACTTGGGAGGTAGAAGGATACCTCAACCCTTTCTTAGAAACCCACACCAACTGCTAACCCTCTTGCTCCCTTTTCTCAATTCTGAAGCTCTGAATTAAAAAAAAACAAGAAAGAATTGCCAAGAATTAAAAAAACAAAAAACAAAAAATATGTCAGAGGAAAACTGGCTTTGACTCTATTCTCTCCCACACTCTTGTTTATGGATAAATTCTCTGCACCCTTTCTTCAGGCTTTGACAATCGATGTTAGTTTTGGGGAGAGTCATAAAAATTTTTCTGGCTCAAGAATCAGGCTCTTCACTAAAAACTTAGGCTTTCAATTATACCTCAGTAAAGCTGAAATAAAACTTAGGGCTTTCAAGATCCTTATTGCTCTGGGTTTCAAACAATCAATTGACTCTTTTTCTAGGCTGAATTCATTCTTCCTTTTAGGTAATAGATGCCACTGCCTGAAATAGTAAAGACCATGGAACACTGAAAGGAAAAAAAAAGTAGAAAAGGAAAAATATCTGTTTAAAAAACCTCCAAACTTTATCCTGAGACAAATGCAAATAGGATTAGGCTCCCATCCCAACATATACATGTCCCTCTTGAAACTCTATGATTTTTGATTGAGATATAATTGACATATAACATTGTGTAAGTTTAAGATATACAATGTGTTGATTTCATACATGTATATATTGCAATATGATTCCCATCATAGCACTAGCTAACATCTCTATCAGGTCACATAATTGTTTCATTTTCATGGTAGGAACAATTAAGATCTAGTCTCTCAGCAACTTTGAAGTTTATAATACAATATGTTGTCTATCATCGCTATGTCGTACATTAGATCTCCAGGACTTATTTATCCGCAGCTGCAAGTTTGCACCCTTAAACAGCTCCCCTATTCACCCATCCCTCAACCTCTTTGTTTTTATGAGTCTGGCCTTTTAATTATACTTTCTATTGATGTATAACTCATATATAGAAAAGCATACAAATCATGAATGAACAGTTTGATGAATTTTCACCAAGTGAACACACACCCTTGTCAGGGCCACAGGGCAGGAAGTAAAACATGACCAGCATCTCACCTACACCCCCAAAAGATACTACTATCCTGACTTCTATTACCATCCATTAACTTTGCCAGCTTTTAAACTTTATATAAATGAAATCATACACTGTTTTTCCTTGTGGCTTTTTTCCCCTCAAACTTATGTATGTGAGATTCATTCAAAAGTGTTGTCCATGACAACACTTATTCACTGTCATTGCTTTGTAGGTTTCCATTGTACGACTATATCATTATTTATTTATTCATTCTGTCGCTGATAGACATTTTGGTTGTACCCCATTTAAGGCTATTGTGAACAAAGCTGCTAAGAACACTCACATACATGCCTTTTGGTGCACATATGTATGAATTTGTTGGTATACATCTAGGAATAGTATTATTCATGCATAGGGTTATATGTTTAGCTATGTAACAGATATTTCCAAGCAAATTTTTAAAATAGTTGTACCAGTTTAAACTCCCACTAGTAACATTTAGGAATTTCAATTGCTCCACATCTTCACCAACACCTCACCAATACTGATGGCCTTCTATATGGTATATGGTATATGGTATATAGTATATAGTATATAGTATATAGTATCTAGTATCTAGTATATAGTATATAGCATATAGTATATAGTATGTAGTATATAGTATATAGTATATAGTATAGCTGTTCTTGTGAATGTATAGAGGTATCTTATTGTGTTAAAATTTTCATTTCCCTGGTGACTAAGTTAACCTTTCATTTGCCTTTTTGCCATTTGGAGGAAATTTGTGAAGTGCTTGTTAAAGTCATTTGTCATTTTTCTATTAGGTTTCTGTCTTTTATGGTAATTCTTTATGAGACATACATATAGTGATTACCTTTCCTTTCACTCTTTGACTTGCCTTTTGCACTTCTTAATGAGGTCTTTGGATAACCAAAATCTTTTATTTTAATATAGTCAAAATCATCAATCATTTCCTTTATGGTTAGTTCATTTTGTATTCTCTTAAGGAAGCTTTGCCTACCATAATGCCACCTAGATATTCTTCTATGTTATATTCTCAAAGCTTTACTTTTCACACTTAGATAAAATCCACTAGGAATTCATTGTTGTACATCACATATGGTAGTAGCCATTTTCACTTTTTTCCATATGGCTATCTAACTTACCAGCACCATATATTTAATAGACTATCTTTTGCCTACTATATTACAATAGGATACTTTTGTCCTAAGTTATGTCACCATATATGTATAATGCTACTTCAGGGCTGTTTTGTTCCTGTGGTCTATGCCTATTCTTATGCCAATACCACTATGAGATAATAGAAAATACATATATTTGTCTCTGCCCCCAGTTCCTGGCACAGAACTCCTAAAACCCTTGTGATTTCCTAAGTGATAAAAGCATCTCTTGTTCTAATATCTGGTCTTGGATCCTGGCCCTGACACAGGGCTCTAAAACTCTTGTAAATTCCTAAGTGAGAAAAACACCTGGAGCATACCTTGTTCGACTGAGACAACTCTGAGTGGGCTCCTGAATGGCTCGTGGATAGGGCCTGGTCACCAGAAAACCAAGCCATGATGAGAAGCTTGGAATTTTCAGCCTCAATCCCCATTCTCCAGAGAGAGGAGAGGGATTAGAAATGGAGTTAATAACTGATCATGCCTACAGGATAAAGTATCCATAAAAATCCCCAACATACAGGGTTTGGGGAGCTTCCAGGGGGGTGTACACATCCGCATACCAGGAGGGTGATACACCTCGACCCCACAGGGACAGAAGCTCCTGCACTTGGGACCCTCCCAGAACTTGCCTTATGTGTTTCTTCATCTGGCTGTTCATCTATATCCTTACAGGGGTCCCCAACCCCCAGGCTACAGACCTGTACTGGTCCGTGGCCTGTTAAGAACCCAGCTGCACAGCGGGAGGTGAGTGGTGGGCAAGTGAGCGAAACTTCATCTGCATTTGCAGCCGCTCCCCAGCACTAGCATCACCACTTCAGCTCCACCTCAGATCATCGAGCATTGGATTTTCATAGGAGCACCGGTCCCTGGTGCCAAAAAGGTTGGGGACTGCTGCTTTATCATATTCTTTAATAAACTGGTAAACATGTTTCCCTGAGTTCTGTGAGTTGCCCTAGTGTTACTCAAATTAATTGAACCCAAGGAGGAGGTCATTGGAAGCTCTGATATATGGCCTGGTCAGAAGCACAGGTGATAACCTGGAGTTGTTACTGGCATTTGAAGGTGGGGGCAGAAGGAGGGGATGTCTTGTGGGACTGAGCGCTTAATCTATGGGATCTGACACTATCTTCAGGTAAATATACCATTAAAATGGAGTTAAATTGTAAAATGCCTAGCTGTTGTCACAGACAATTGTTTGGTGTAGGGCAAAACCTCTACACATTTGCTGACCAGAAGTGAAGTCTTCTGTGTGAGTACTAAAGGACGTTCAATAATAAAGAACAGAGTTTCCCCTACACAGAAGGTAGAAAACTGAGTTTTTCTAATACAACCACAGCGCCTTAATTTCTATAGCTATATAATATGCTTTCTTCTTTTGCTTCAAAATTGTCTTGGCTATGCTTGACTTTTAAAAAATTCCATATAAATTAGAATCAGTTTCACACTTCTATAAAAACATGTGTTATATATATGTATATATGTATTTTATGTGTTATACACAATACGTACATACACACACAGTTTGGAATTTTGATTGGGGTTGCATTGAGTTTATGAATCAATTTTTTAAAACAGGAATCTTTACAAAATGACTTTTCCAATCTTTGAATTTAGTACAGTCCCCCGCTTATTTAGATCTTTAATTTCTCTCGGCTTAATTTTGTAGTTTTTTGTGTGTGTGTGAAGGTCCCACACATCTTTCATTAGATTTATTCTTGTGTATTTTACTTTTGTTGCTATTGTAAATGATTTTTTAATTTTATCTTTTAATTATATGTTGGAAGCATATAAAAATAAAATTAATTTTTATATATTCACACCATATCCAATGAGCGGTCCTAACTTATAGGTGGAATCTAAAGAACAAAATAAATGAATGAACAAAACAGAAACAGACTCATAGATACAGAGGACAAACTGATGGTTGCCAGATGGGAGGGGGCTGGGGGACTGGCTGAAAAAGGTAAAGGGATTAAGAAGTACAAATTGGTAGCTATAAAATAGTCACAGGGTATAAAGTACAGCATGGGGAAATATAGTCAATAATATTATAAAAACTATTTATGGTGCCAGATGGGTACTAGACTTATCGGGGGAATCACTTCATAAATTATATGAATGTCTAATCACTATGTTGTATACCTGAAGCTAATATAATATTGAATGTCAACTGCAATTTAATAATAAAAAAATGAATAGTCCTATACAAATATTGAATCATTATGTTATACACCTGAAACTAATATTATATGTCAATTATACCTCGATTAAAGAAAAAAACCCGACTAGTCCAAGAGGCACCAGAGGTAGGCCCAAGGATCAAATGAGATCACGAGGATCTGTACTCTCTCCCCGTCTCTTGGCTACTTTCCCTACACTTGGCTTCTTTTTTAGACAAGCTTTATTCATGTGTGTCAAGGTGGCTGCTGGAAAATCTAAGAAGAAAAAATTCTCTTATCCAAGCAACCACATAAATTAGGCTATGACTAATGCTACTTGGAATATATCCCACCCTTAACCTAATCCTTGTCTCCAAAGAGACTGGGTGCTCTTATTAGCTATCCTGGATGAGAACCCACTTAGGTAACTAAAAATTATATCAAAATCTCAGAGTGGACAAGAGGCAGTTTTTAAAAAAGATGAGGAGGCTAAACAGACAAAAGAATTTTGAAATGGTCATTGCATATGGTCCCCATTTCTCTTGGAATATGGCATAAATAGGAACTCTTTAGTCTCGCATGAACTATATCCTCCTTATCTTTCTAAATTTGTCGCATACTTCTCTCTCCTCTTTCTTGTGTTCTATCATGTTGATATTTCAACTTAAATGCATTGTGTTCTCCCTAGATCAGGACCTTTGCTCATGCTGTATTGCTGTACCCTCTGTAATACTTTTGTCTCAATTTTAAGCACCCTGCTCACTTATTTATCTCCTGATTAGGTTTTACTTAAATATCACTTTCTCAAGGAGGCCTTTTCCAAACTAGCTATAATCACCATCTTTCAAGCTCCAACACAGTTCTTTTCTTGTGTATCATTCATAATGGAGGTAAATTCTATTTAATGTGTCAGTCCCCTACACGCTAAGCTCCATGAAGAAAAAAACTATGTCATGTTCATGGCCAGATTATTAGCCACAATACAGTGCCTGGTCCACAGGAAGCCCTCAGTAATCCTGTTTTGTTTTGGTTTGGTTTGGTTTGGTTTGGTTTGCTTAACTCAGTAACCACTCAGTCTAATATTTCTTCATTGCCTTTCAACAGGTGTTTCCTCCCCAAATGTTTTTTAACAGCAGAGTTTCTGTCTTAATTTGGTGGTCCTCTCTGCCTACCCTCTATCCAAAGGCAATCTCATCTGTCCACCTGACTATAACTACTAGCTATATGCTCTGACTTAAAAAAATATTCCTCCCACCCTGGTTACAAGCTTCAGATTGCATATCTAATTGCCTACTAAGTATTTCCAACTGGATGTTACACAGACACTTCAAACTCAGCATGTTCTGAGCTCATCTTTTTCCCACTGCTCCACTCCCACACGAACCTGTCCCTCCTACTGTTACAATCTCAATTAATGGTGCCATCATCCACCTAGTTTCCTAAAGCAGAAATCTTGCAGTCATTCTAAACTTTCTCTTTGTCTACCCACATCTTTTCCTTTACTAATTACTCCTCCCACACGGTTCTAGAATGCTTCCCCCCATCTCTACTACTGCTGCCTAGTCAGGTTTCCATTCTTTCCTAGCTTGACTACTGAGACAGCTTCCTAATCTCTCTTTAGCTCAATTTTTGCCTCCTTTGGAGCTTCCTCCCCATGGCAGCCGGAATAATGTATCTAACACTCAATTTGATTATGGAGTTTCCGTGCTTAAACCCCTTCCAAGGCTTTCCACAGTCTTGCTATTCAGTAAACCCACCAGGGCCTCTGTAACTTGACTCCTTACTTTTTCACTTCTACTTTCTGTTTTACCTCATAATAATCCTTAGCTGCTTTCAATTCCTATTAAACAGCGATATTTCCTTCATCTTTAGCTTCCCATATGGTGTTCCTCAAGCGTAGAATGTCACTCAGCTCTTACCTATCCTTCAAGATTATCTTCTGGGAACACCTCTTCCAGCAAGCGCAAACCTCCAGGTTGGACTGAATTCATCTCTGCAATCCCATAGGCCCCCAGCAAGCCTCTCATTATTACCACAAAATTCAAGACTAGTTGTTCACAGTCTGCCTCCTCCAGCAATCATATCCTTGAGAGCTGGTCCAATATCATATTTGTCTTTGTGCCCCAGGCTGTAGTGGACGGCCTGGCACATATTACATATCTAAAAATAGGTAATGCACTGAAATTTTTGAGATCGTTTTGAATCACTGTGACAGAACCCAATATCCGCTTTGCCCTTTCTTCCTTTCTTGTATCCTGTTAAATTTTACTCCAGCTGACAAATATACCAGGATCGGTGACTGTATTTCCTACCCTCTCTTGCCATGACAGAAGACCAATGAGATGTAAGAACACACAGCTGGCTTTCTGGAAACCTCTTTAAAGGTGACTGACTCAACTAGAGGCAATAATCTTGTCACTTGCTATCCTCTCCTTCTTCCTGAAACCTGTGATCAGCCTTCTAGGTCCCTGACAATCTGATTACAACATTAGCCATCAGCCACCAATCAGTACAGCAACTTACCTCAGGCTTTCTACTAACAAAGTGAACAATCAGATAAATTGTTTGAATTTATGTCCACTGGGAGAATTTTCTTTTTCCACTGTCCTACAGGGCTACTTCAAGAGGAGGAAAGGATGTCACTCACAGCCATCTCCTCCTGGTTGGTGCAAATGTATGCAGAACCATTTTTAACCAGACTCAAACATTTTCATCTTCAGTCAACAGATCTGAAGGAATTCTCCCATGAGAGAGGGGTGCCATGCAGGAGGAGGAAGTAAGGTGAGAGTTAATGAAACTACTTACGCCACTTATTTCTGCCTTCACAACTGGATTAGACCCAGTCCCGGATACATCACTTCCACTTGCTCATGGAGGACTTCAGGCATGCCTATCATCCGCGTTGGTTTCTAATCCTCACTACTTACTGTCTAATCCTTTGTTCTCCATTTTATGGGCAAAGAAATAATTCAAACTGCCTCCACTTTACACTGCTGACCTCATCTCCTACGATTATCACCTTGGCTCACTCCACTCCAATTACTCTCTTCCTCCACCAAGACAGCCATGTTTTTGACCTTTGCCCTTCTTGTTATTTCTTTCTAGAATACTCTTGCCTTGGAAATTCACAAGGCTACTACAACACCTCCTTCAGGATGTGGCTCAAACATATTCTTAGTGACACCTTCCCATCAACCCTGTTTTTAAATTGAACATTTCCCCACCCTGGTAATTATCATGTATTCTGATTTATTTTTCACCTTACACAGATCACCTTCTAACATACTTTATGTTTCAACTTGTTTATTTTCTGTCTTCCTCTACTAGAGTATATTTACATAGAGGAAATTTTCGTCTGCTTTGTTTACCATTATATCTTCAGTGTCTAGAAAACTGTATGAACATATTGGATATACAATATATATTTTAATGAATGAACGAATGAGTGAATGAATCTTTACCCCCAAAGACCTAACAAATTTTAAATTTTGAGAATATTCCAATGGATCAAAAATAGTACTATTAAATGAATATGTCTGATCTTATCTACTTATATTGTCTAAAACCCCCAATTTATTTTCTCCTTTTTTTCCTTACATTATTCCAATCCGTATATAGTATAAAAAATTTGAGCAAGGAAAAATCAGGTCAGTTTGTTCTTCTTTTCCAACATCTACCGGTTTTTAGAATAGTAATGCCATCGGTTGTTTTTGATTCAAACACAGTATGAGGCTTTGTTTCTTAGACAAGTCAACAGAACAAGCCAACAATGAGAATTACTCCCAGCTTGAAGAGGCACATTGAATCCAGAATCTCAGTGAGAATCCCCATCATGCTAAAATCGGCCTGATCTAAAACCATCGGTTCCCCTATGGCCTTACTCCCTCAGAATCCACACACACACACAGTGTAAAATTATGATATAAATAACAAAGTTTTGCAGGTTTTTCTGGGAATTCTTTCACCTGACAAATTTGCTTTTAAACTGGTTCCCAGAGAATACTGGGATCTGAGAATAGCCAAAGTGCTGGAAACAAAGCAAGAAGTGAGGGTGGGAGAGAGAGGAATTGGCCTCCCCTGGCCAGGTAGATCCCTTAGATGGGCCTGTTAAAGGATTCTTTAAGGGTCTTCAAGCAAAAGGGAGAAAGAACAGGCTGCTTTATGTGACAACAAAAATCAGCGGGGAGTTGGAGTTCTTCCATGTAACAGAGTTTCCATTCTCAGCATCCTACTTCTTGATAAATGCCTAGACTTCACATCAGACACACCACAAGGATGTAAATTCAACTGACATTGAATTTAGGCAACCCACAGACTCAGTGTTCATGTGCCTTTTGACTCGATCCAGTGCTGCAAGAAACGTGATGTTCCTTTTACAAAGTCAAAAAAAAAGTCACCGATTTTCAATCCATGTTTTAAGCAGGAAATCGGCACCAGTGAATTTATTTTTTAAAGCTACATGGAAACTTTAACAGTAAATATTATACTATACAGGTCTGGCATTTCTCTTTGTACTGGCCTCTAGCAGAAGTTAATTAATCCCCCAATGCCTTCCTTCATTAGCACTACATTCCTGAGTCAATAGTTTAATATACTGTGTCACCTCTGCCTGCCATAGTTTGCCAGAGATCCACTGCTTACTAGCAAGAGTTTTCACTACATTTATCTCTGTATCAGTTAGCTATTGCCACAATACTGCAGCGAAACAAAACTACATGACATAATATAATCACTTATGCTTGCTCTTGTAACTTCAGGTTGGTAGAAGCTGGGTGATCTAGCTTGGGCTCACCTGGGTCTTCAAGTTGTTCTACATACTGCTTATCCACCTCAGAACAACAGGCTAGCTATGGCGTATTGTTTTTTCTCATAGCGATGACAGAAATGCAAGAGGCCACACCACTGTTGCATATCTCAGACCTTTGCTCACATCGCATCCACTAACATCCCACTAGCCAAAGCAAATGACACGGCAAAACCCAACATCAGTGAGACAGGTTAGAATATTTCACTCACAATGGGAGAAAAAGAACAGTGAATATTTGTTGAACAATAATCCAAACTACCATAATCCCTAACAAGGTCAGATAAGCAATCCTGGGCCCCTTTAGCTCACTGAATGCCTGTACCTATACAAACTTCTGATTTAAATTTCTATATCAATAGGTTCTTAGGTGTAAACAATAGAAACTAACTGTCAGAAAATAAAAACATTGAAAAAATATTGAAGTATTAATAGATGCAACAGGCAGCTTGAAGAATTAGGCTCAGAAGCTCCAAAATCAGTACCAATGCATAAATAATGGCACAGATTTGGGTCTGTGTGAAGACCTGGCTTCCATGCCCCCGAGCTGTAGTCCTATACTGTCTGATATGGGACTCACCAGCTGCATATAAATTCTGAGTACCTGCAATGTGACTGGTCCAAATTGGGATATGTTCTATACCAGATTTTTGAAATTCAAAGGAAATAATTATAAAATAGCTCATCAATTTAAGTTGATTACACATTGAAATTACAATATTTGGGTTAAACAAAATACATTCTTAAAATTAGTTTTAACTGTTTCTTCTTACTTTAAAAAAAAAATTAGACTGCTAGGAAGTTATAAATGGCATATATGGCTCACATTACATTTCTACTGGATAACACTGCTCTTTACACTGCAGCTTGCACTCAATACTCTGCCAGCACTGGATGCTAGTAACTGCTGCTGGCACCACCATCAATGTGGTCTCCAGAAAGTGGAAGTTGCTAAAACAGCCAGCACTGGCAGAGAAGAGTCTTCCCTATCCTGTCTTCTTTGCATCCCAAACATAATCTGGGAAAGACCCACCTGCTTAGCAAAACCAGGGTCCTATTCTTATGCCCTAGCTTCAAAAGAGGCTAACAAAGTGAATATATGGTGTTTCTAGCCTATACAGAAGGAAATAAGCTCTTATCTACAACCAAGACTCATAAGGTGGAATTTCTCAAATATAAGTAGAGATTTTGACATTGAGTATTCAGTCAGTAAAAAAAAAAAAAAAAATCCACTTTTTGACCCAGTATTTCTCTTTTGAGGAATATAACCTTAAGAAATAAAAAGGGAGGCAGAGATGTCTTTACAAAGATGTTTATTTTAGCTAGGTTCCTCCAGAAGCAGAAATAAATAGTTCATTTGTAAAATAATCCAGAGGCATCAATAGGGAGTTGAGGAAGTAAAACAAGAGAGTTCCAAGGTCTGAGTCCTGGGGCCATAGAACATTTAGAGATTTATGATGCTTATTAGACATCTAAGAAGAATTCTGAGTAGGAGGTTAGGCATGCGCACTTGGAGATGAGGAGAGAGGTCTGAGTTCGAGAAGTAAATTTGAGAGTTCTTAGTATGTAGACAACATTTAAAGCCATTGAACTATGTGAGATCACCTAGAAAGTGTAGAAAATGAAGAGAAGAGATCTGAGACTGAGTCTAAGGCCCACCGATATTCAGAGATTGGGGATAGATGGAGGGACAAGACCACAGGGCACAACACAAAGAGCCTGAAAAAGAGGCACCAGTAAAGGAGGAACAGAACCAAGAGTACGGTGTCCTAAAAGTCAAATGAATAAAATATTTAAAGGAAAAGTGATCATCTCTGTCAAACACAACCAACAGCTCAAGTAAGAAAAAAAACTAAGATTGAGCATTAGTTTTAGCTATGTGAAAGTTGATGGCCATTTTACCAGAGCTGTTTTGTAGGAGCCCTAAGAATGAATGCCTGATTAGAAAATGGGAGATGAGCAAACTGTAGATATCAAGTAGATATACTATTGACAAGATCTGCTTTTTACAGAAGACGAGAAGTAATCTAGTAACTGGAGGAAGTAGAGTCTGGAAAATTTTGTTCTCCCTAAAATAGGAAAAATAATATTTTATAAGCTCATGAAATTGAGCAAGCAACAGAGAAAACATGATTTTACAGAAGAGGAAAACCAACTGCTGATGTGTTATCTTTGAACATGTGAGAGGGGGGTGAAAACTAGTAAGCAAGTAGAAGGGACTGGCCTTAGCTAGGAGTGTGGAAAGTTCACCTGCAGAAATAAAAGGCAGAGTATGTGGGCATAGAGCAAAGGGGGAGACAGAAGTGGTGGCAGGATATGCTGAAAGTGTACTGGTGGCTTTTAATATCCCAGTAAAATAGAACACAAGGTCTCAGCAGAGAGTGAGGATGGGGGACGAGGTACTGAGGAGAGAATACAGAAGAAAATAGCCTCCGGGCAATGGGTGAGTGGAGGAGTAGAGAAATGCATTACGGACACCAGAGAATATTCAGAGCCCACCTGCAGTTAGCACCAATGAATTGAAAATGAGACCAGTTCAGCAAGGTGGTGTTTTTCTCCAGACCTGTTCAGCCATAGGGAGGCAGATCCTGAAAAACTGAGAGCTAGCTTAACCAGAGTTGGAGTTAACAAAATGGGAAAATGCTCACAATTTTGTAAAAAAGAAAGATAGGCCATTTTACATAGAGTACTTCCATAGGAACAAAAAAGATGTAAAAGGAAATTCATATGTAGGTGTGGTTTTATAGGCAATTAAATTTTTTTTTTTTTTTTTTTTGCAAAAATAAAAGCCACTCAATCTATCTTAAACATCCTAATATTTGGGACTATCCCATAAACCCAAAGGCAAGAATTAGGACAAGATATCAAAAGAAATTTAAATCCGAAAGCAAGAAAACAAGACAACTCTTTTTGCCCCTTCTCTGACTAAGCACATCGTCTCTTGAACTTGCTGAGCACAGATATCTTATTTCCTTCCCTCGATTCCCTCTGCAGATTAACGCACAGGGTCCCAACGTGACTGTTCTTGTCTCGGCCCATAGTTCCAGAGACCATCATCATTTGACTAAGTCTTTATCTTTCCCAGACAAAATCCACAAGAGGATAGCTCACTGGCTCAGCTTGAATCAGGGCTCTTTGGATCAATCAGCTGGAACCAGGAATGGGAAGTCAGCTGATCAAAATATGGCAGACACCCAGGCAGATACCTAACCCTTTTCCCAGATAACACGTTTGTGTATTTAAAAGTTCAAGTAAATATAGAAGCATATAGAGAAAAAGGAAAAGGCTCCTTTGGTCTTACCCATCTCACCGCTGAGTACCCCCAATTCCACAGCCCACTGCAGAGAAAAACGCAGCCGACAGTTTGGGCTGTACCCATTCAACTGTTTTTCTAGGTTAGGTTATTTACTACTTTGTTCTCAAGGTTTCCCTTTATTGTTTTTAAACTTGCTTCTCTTTCTTTATGCTGATGGTTTCCTGTCAGTATTCCTTGTAAGTTATATACACCACTGGCCTTGCATCCAGGCCCTATAAAGTCATTTTTAGTAGTATATTCAATGATCTAATCTCTTAAGGCACTCATATTTCACTCACTTTTTAAAAAGCAGACATTTTATGGACTGGCAAAGCAATCATTTAGAAATATACATCTCTGAAGCCATAATCATTTCATAATTTGTTCCGCTTCACAAATAACCACAGCCAGCCTTCAAAGAGGACAATCCTTTAAACCAAATCTCTACCATTAAAGCCGCTTATAGCTATTTCAGATAATGGGAGCTGTCCAGTCTATGATGTGCTCAGTCTCTTCCATTTAGAGAGGATCTGCAGTACTAATAATTGACTTGAAAATGAGCTCTGCACTAGAAATTCAGCAGTAAATAACAAAAATAAGTGAGCTTACAAAAGTCATTGGATTTTCCTTCTGAAGGTCAAAGAATGTATCAAGCACAATAGCAAATGTGTGTTTGTTAAACAGTATATCAAATTCTTGTAAGACTTATGTAAAGCTTATGGTGCTACTATTTCAAAAGAACTGGTTATAAAGATACTTCGACCAAACCTACTTTGTCGGTTTGTCTAAATTTCTTAAATAATAAATAATATGCAATAAAGGGAAAAACTATCCAGAGATTTCCCCTAAAAAAAAGAAAATCCCCAAAAATATGTCCTTTGTGGACTTTTTTGAGTCATATTTGTGTAGAAACAACCGAGAGTAGATAATTCCCACGCCTATGACAAAATTTTTCTCTCTCAATCAATAAGAAATAGGAGTCAGTGGACAAAGTCTTCTACTTTTTAGAGGGATAATTCTGAAGTCCACTCTATACAGTTCCTTCGAGGGTCCCCAGTGAAACTGAGCACTAGTTCCCATAATGCACCATTCCTGGCTTCCTGGAACCATCTTTCACATAGGGTACCTACTCCCAAATCCTTGTCTCAGGCTCTGCTTTGGGGGGAAATCAAATATATTATATAAAGTGCTTTTAACAGTGCCCAGTACGTAATATGTAGTTAGTACATGATTTCTCCCTTCCCTGCATTTCTTCATAAATACCATTCATCTACTGATTAATCAGTTTTCTAGTCCTTATCAAGGACTCAGTCTTGACAAAATAGTGCTCTAGATACAACTCTCCAATACAATAGCCACTAGCCACATATGGCTATTGAGGACTTGAAATTTGGCTATTCCAAATTGAGAGGTGTTGATACTATAAACTACACAACAGATTATGAAAACTTGGAATAAAAAAAAGAATGTAAAGTAACTTGTTAACAATTTTTATACTGACTAGTTGAAATAATGTTATTTTGGATACAGTGGATAAAATAAAATGTTATTAACATTAATTTCACCTGTTTGTTTACTGTTTACAATATGGTTACTAAAAAGTTTTTAGTTACATTAGCGACTTACAATTCTCTCAGATAGCGCTGCTCTTGAAATTGTGGGAAAGAACTATAATGCAAAGGGAGGGAGGAAGGGAAGGAATATGTGTAGGTAACTAAGTATATTCAATAAGGTTTAATTATAAGCCACAGAAACAATGTACACTGATATAAACAAGATTTTATTAAAGAATAAAAGAGGTTCTAAAATCTGATTAAAGAACTAAGCTTGGAGGCTGCACAGCCAGGCACCATATCTGCAGATTGTTTGCAAAAAATGGCTCCATCATTTTCCTCCTTGTATCTCAACCCTTGACAATATGACCTTGAAGGTCCTCCCATTAAGAAGTAGGGTGCATTTCTTTACACCTTGATTTTGGCCTGGCCTTATGACTTGCCTTGGCCAACAGAAGCAGCAGCAGTGATAGCTGCATCAGTTCTGAACACAGGCTTCGCAAAGCTGTCCTTCTTGGAATCCTACTGAGCTGTCATGTGAACAAGCCCAGCCTGGCCTGCTGGGTAACAGGGACAAGGAAGTCCAGTTTGTCCCCATAGCCCAGCTGACTGTCAGCCAAACCACAGAAACAAATCTGACTAGCTGAACAGAAGCCAACAGCAGAGAGACACATCAGTGAGCCTAGAGCCACCCAGTTAAATCCATTCCAAACTGCTGATTCCACGGAATGAGCTAAACAGCCTACCAAGTTTTGAAATAGATTGTACAAAGATAAATCTGAACACTAGTTAAAATAGTAAGGATAGACTCTATTCAGTAATAACCATTGCAATGATAAAGAGGATCCAGCATGAACTCAACTCAACTCTGATCTGTGCAGCAGTGACTGAGAGTTTTTTTTTAAAAGAACGAGGGAGAAGGAAGGGGAATGAGCCAAGACTGGGTTTGTTAACGGGCCTTTATCTGGAAGAAAAGCAAAATTCTTCTACCTCTATGACAGGAGGTAATAGTATATGTTAGAGTAAGGTACTCAACAGGTTAGGAGGGAGAGCTGGAGTTACCTCCCTGAATGTCTGTATTTCAAAGAGATGGCTCTTGGGTCTATCTGTGAGAAGACAGTTCTGAAGGTCCACTTCTCAAAGGGGGAGAGAAAAGATTTACAACTCTAAGCTTTCCAAAGTAATGGCTCTAAGAAAGGAGGTTCTGGGACCTATCTGTTACCAGGTTTGGTCTGGAACAAACAGTAATTCTCCTGGCAGCCTTGACCTTCCTCTGAGGCCTATTGTGATTCTAATTTAATACTGGGTGTAGGTCACAAAAGTTTAAGGTCACTAGCCAATATTCTTCAGTACAGGGCATCCCAAAGATTGCCAGTCCATTCTTGGGTCAGTTAAAATCTAGAGGAATCCAAAAAGATGTGTTAGGTATTGAAGTTGACTAAATAGCTAAGACAAACTCTAGAGCAGTGGTTCTCAATGGGGAAGGTGGGGAGAGGCATCAGATGGCAGGGGGAGGGGTTGCTCTCCATAGGACAGTTGGCAATGTCTAGAGAGAGATTTGATTGTCACAACCCTAACTACCAAGGTTTTAAATGAGAAAAATTATAATGTAGTATACATCAACCACAAACCTGCAATTTCCTAAAACTCTGTAAAACACCTCTAAATAAATAACAAACTATCATGTTAGAACATAAAATGTTTAAAATATTACTTCTCAATAACCAAAAAAATAATATAGCTAACAATTAGTTGTTTGGTACACAGCAACCTACTGAACATCTCCTAAGGAGTCAAGAGCTTTTCAAAATATCAACATGTGACTCTGATGCTGTGGTCATGAGAACTCAAACACTTTCCCATAAACTGTTTCGTTGAACATATTTTGTTGATTTTTCATTTCAGTGATAACTAACATTATTGCATAATTTTTCATGTACTTATTGGGTATGTATATACCTTCCTTTGTTAAGTGCTTATTCAAGTATTTTATCTATTTGTTTCATTCAACTGTGTGCATTTTTATTAATGAGATATAAGAGTAGCTTATACATTCTGGGTATAAATCCTTTGTCAAATACATGCATTATGAATAATTTTCCTCAGTTTATACTTTGTTTTTAATTTTTTTAACAGTGTCTTTTAAAGAGCAGAAGCTTTTAATATAGATGAACCCAACTATTCAGTTGTTTCTTTTATCGTTAGAGATTGCTATATCCTGTTTAAGAAAAAATTATCTACCTCAAAGTAACAAAGATATTCTGGTGTTTCTTTTTTCCAGAAGCTTTACTAGAATGGCTAAAAATAAAAGTTGACAAGACCTAATGCAAGCAAGGATGTGGAGCGACCAGATCTCTCATTAATCGGCTGCTGAGAGTACAAAATGGCACAAACATTTTGGAAAATTGCTTGGTAGGTTCTTACGATGGTAAACACGCCCCTACTTTATGACCCAGCAATTCCACCGTAGGTATTTACTCAAGAGAAGTGAAAACATGTCCAGCAAAAGCTTATGCAAAAATGCTTATAGCAGCCATATTCATAATAGCTTAAAACTATTCATAATAGCACAATTGTCCAATGGGGAACAGATAAATGAGTTGTAGAATATTCATGCAATGGTGACTGAACTAGTGCTGCAGACGGTAATACAGATGAATCACAAAAACATGATGAGCAAAAGAAGTCAGACACGAAAAAGCACATACTTTATGATTCCATTGATACAAAGTTCGAAACAGGTAAGACTAACTGATATTGAAAGAAATGAGAGCAGCTGCCTCTTTTGGCGGGGGGTGGGGGGGGCTGACCAGGAAGGGGTACAAGGTAATTTCCTAAGGCGACAGAAATGCTTTGCATCCTGACAATGGTGTGAATTACACAGGTACATTGATTCGTTATTGAAGTGTACACTTAAAATCTGTGCATTTCACATGTAAGTTATACTTCAAAAAATATACTTCATATTGCATTTTAGACATGTTAAGTATAACTCTGTCCTAAAAGTACACAGCTGAGAGATATGTACATATTATAGCATTTTGGTAAAGTCACAGGTATTCTACTGGAAAAATGTTAAAACTGGGAGAAATTTTGTTGGGGTATGCCTGTATTTTCCATATGCCTGGAGAGACCTGTACTCATCTGTGCCCTTTTAGATATAGTCAGATTACGTGCTGAGGGTTGTCTCACTCTGGATTACAACATTTTAACTCAGCAGAAATGCCCAACAGTGGGACTTGTTCTCTGCTATGTTTGACCTGTACTGTTGGGCTAGTCCCAAGAATAATTCTATATATAGTGGTAAAGACAAAATATGGTATAACAGAATCATATTTATAAATAACAAGGCTGGAAAATATTTTTCTTAGCTATAAAATTAAATGTAGCCCACTCCATCTTCTCAAGGGTCAGGGAAAACATATCACTCGATCAGTGACCAGTATCTGCTAAGCCTCCAACCTAGTCTTAATAGTACAGAAAAGGCTACATAACTATGGGTAAAGCATTAACGAAACCCTTTGTGGTTTATGAACAAACTTTACAGCACTGTTTCCCTGGAAACCTGAAAAAGGTAGAATGGAAGTGATGCAATAATTCTTAAGGTAAAAAATGACAAATTGCATCTGGCAGGAGAGAAACTATACATGAACTATAAATACCTGGTGGGAAATGATAGCTTTGGGCTCTCTGAGTGTGATGACTCTCACAACTCGGCAGGCCCCTTGCAGGGAATCTGGCATTTCTGCCTCAAACATTGTTATAAGGGATGTTGGTTCCTATTAGAGACATGAAGCTTTCAAGTCAAGATGGATCACATGTATGTGTCTTATTCTCCTTGCAGTTGAACTGTCAACTTAGAAGCCAGAGGTTAGTTCCTTGATTGGCGTGAGGACTGATGCAAGAAGTCTTACTGAAGAGGGATGGCATAAAAATCAGAATATGCTTAGGTACAGGCATCATTGCTAGCTTTACTTCCTCTGATAGTTTTGATAATCTATTTTGTTTTCATCACATATTTGCATTAGTGGTTCCTCTTTTTAAAATAATAAGTGTACGTGTGTCAAAAATAAAAATTACAATCTCTCTTCTACACTACATTCTTTTGCACCCAGCCATTATGTATTACAAACCAAAAGTAAACAAAGGGAACAGTCAAACACCATGGGAGAAGCTGGTGACCCCAGAGTAGACAGGAACAAAAAATGGAAATCCCAAAATCATTCTAAAGCAGAGAAAAAAAATGTCAGGATGCTTAGACTTAAGGGTACTTGACATGAACTTTAAAAAATAAAGCAAACTAAGAATAGCTCCTGAATAGTTCCCATGGGCATATAAATTGATCTGTTAGGTTTGTCAGAAATCACTATACTACCTTGAGTCACTACACTACCTTTTCTCGAGGTTTCTATATAAACTTTTTTCCTATGTAAACTTTTAATGAGCGTAACATAAAGAGTAAGTCAGTAAACCTAACATTCTATGACACACTTTAGAGAGATTAACACTCATCCTGAGCATACATACATTTGTCATTTGAACTTTAGTTATGAAAAAGAACTTGATACAGTTAACTTTCCGTACTGAGTTCTAGGTATAAATTCTACACCCTCATTTGGCAGCTATCATTACCATTTGTACATATCAAAAGGCTTTGCCAAAAAAAAAAAAAAAAATGGTTCAATATACCCATGACTACATAGCTGGTTTTGGATGATAAAGCTGCAGGGCAAACATAATTTTCCAGATAATTAAACTAAAATATTTAACAATCTGCAATTCTAATTTATTTTCTAGGCATACATGAAAACTTTACCAATAGCCTGTAGCAGCATACTTACACTGCCATGAGTTCGTCAATGCATTCTAATCAGTCAGTTACATCCTCCTGGGTGTGTAAGAAAGACCTATAAGTGGATATGGAGGAGAAAGAGACAAACTATCCCACCTGACTGCTGAATGCTATAATCTTCTCCACTAACGAGTTCATGTCTGACCAGATAAGAAATAAATAATATGGCCAAAATTGCCTCCACTAGTGCCACGCCTTCTGTGGCGATGGAAAAGAGCCTCCCTCAAATGGTGACTGGGCCCCTGGCAGAGATGACTGGACAGGCTCTGGGTCTGCAGAGAAGACTAACCGAGTCTACTAGTCATGCTACAGTTGAATGCTAATAAACACTTTCCCTGTGACAACAGTGTACTAGATAGAGAACTCTGTGATTTTGTTTATACTCCTATCATCGATTCCTTGAGGATATGCATGAACTGTATCTTATTAAGCTTTTCACTCTAAGTTTAACATATAGCCTGACATATAAACTTAATGAGTGAATGAGTGAAAAATGGTTGAATGAGTAACAGTATTGTAGCTAATCAGTCTCAGAAGCTATTGGAGATACTGCTACTCTATCAGGATGTTTTTAGCTGCAATCAACAAGTCACGGAAGAGTAGACCAAAATGGATTAAGCGAAGTAGACATTATCTCATTTAAAAAGGAAGTGATTCCACAGTAGGTACAGTTATTCAATTATGTCATATCAGTCCAGGTTTCTTCTATCTTTCCACTCTTCCAACCTCAGAATGTTAGTGATGTCTGCCTTCATAGTCACAAGATGGCTACTAAAGCTTCAGCATCACACCATCACAAGAATAAAGAACAGCCAAAGCGTAAAAGAAAGGAGCAAGCAGAAACAAAATAATTTGTCTCAAAGGTTCTCCACTCTACCACACCTTTGCTTACCTTTCACTGGACTGAATCACTTGTTGAATATTAAACTAAACAAAGAAGAACAGAAATTTCCATTACCGGCAGAGAACGGTTCTCTACGATCAGACAACAGAGGTACATGCTCCTTGCCCTACGCCACCAAATGAACAAAATGAGGATTCTGTTTACATGGAAGAGAAAGAAATGACTATAATCAACAGTTATTTGCACAGCTCACTAACAGCATGATATATAATAGATTCTGAAAAGTCAGGACACTCTCAAATCATTCATTCATTCATTTATTCAATGAATATTTGTTGAGCAACTACTGTGTGACATCTCCATCTCTGATCTATCAGTGAACAAAATATAATTCCAAACCTCATGGAATTTACATTCTAGAAGAAGACAATAAATGTGATAAATAATAAATAAGATATATATCATGTATACATTTCATATTTAGGAAAATAAGTGTTTTGTTGCTTTTTTATTTTTTAAAGATCAGGGTAAGGTGGAGCTGGGTGGAAGCTTTGAATAGAGTGACCAGAGAACTCCTGACATAGTGACAATAATTTCAAGGTGAAAAATCCTAAGATTAAGGCCTCCGGGCCTGAAAAACTGAATGATTCTGGATACCAAATGGCAGAAGGTAAGATTGTTGCCTTGCCAGCCCAGCCTAATTTTTCAGATGACCTCGAAATAGCTGCAATTAAAATGAAAGAACACGTCAGAAGAAGATCAAGAAAGCAAAAACTGAAATACTGTGTTGAATACATGCAGAAAATTTTTTGGTTGTGCTTACTGACATATTAGAAGCAAATAAACTAGATTTCTAAGATTAAGGAAATTGTGTTGTTAAAAAAAAAAATCTATGAACCAAGAACCAAAGAGCTATGTGACTCTGATCCATTTTACACCCGTAAGCCTACAAACAGCTACAAAATATATATGCAGTCCCCAAACAGAACGTATTCCCAAAGCCCATTTCAGATGTGGCCAAGAAGAATAATAGACAAGGAAGGTCCTTCCATCGAGCAGAGCAGGGTCCATAGAGAGCAATGGACAAGAATTCTCTTCCAAAGAGCAGAAACAGGGTCCAATCAGGAAATTTCCTCCACTGCAAGAGCAGAGGTCTTTGAAACTCCTGCCCAGCTGGTCTCCATCAGTGCTATGGATCAGTGACTGCTATTTCTCATTCTTCTCTTTTCTGAATAAGAGTTTTAATTATCTGAGCCACATCTGGACCTGAGTGAAAAAGCTGAACAGCACCTAGGAATTATGAGATTTGAGCTGGATAAAGCAACTGGATGGAACTTTGAGTTGTCTCCCCTGGGAAAAGGGGTGAGTGTGCTCTGTGTCTTGCTTAAAGAAAGGATGAGTATGAGAGATACATGCAGAAACTAGGCAACCAGAATTGCAAGCTGATATTCATCCACCCCTGATTCCTGGGCATGTAATTAGGTTATACTTCCCAGTCTCCTTTGCAGACTGATGTGACCACGTGACTAAATTCTCAACAGTGATATATGAGTAGATGTGATATGTGCCTGCCTCTTCAGGCCTTAAGCAAGGTATACCTCCTCCACACTATTCCCTGAAACCTAGATATGGTGAACAAGCCTTGACTTTGCACCTGAGGACAAGGTCCCAGAGGATGAAAGAGTCACAGGATGGAAGAATCCTGGGTCCCTGAACCATCATATGGAAGAGAAATACTAATAACCTGGAGCACCCCTGCCTACTACACGAGGGAGAAATAACCTTCCTGTTTCCTTCAGTCAGTAATTTTCTAGGTCTATTTTCACAACAATTTAGCCCACTCTAACACAGGAATTTAACTCCCTGGCTAATGCAGATTTTAAGATGGCAAAAAGAATATAATATACTTTAGAAAGTCTTTATCTTAGTTTGAGCTGCTATTACAAAATACCATAGGCTGGGTGGCTTATAAACAACACAAATTTATTGCTAACAGTTCTGGAGGCTAAAAGTGCAAGATTAATATGCTGGCAGATTCAGTGTCTGATGAGAACCCACTTCCTGTTCACAGCCATCTTTTCGCTGTGTCCTCACGTGGCAGGAGGGGAAGAGAGCACTCCAGGGTCACTTCTATAAAGGCTTCAATCTCATTCATGAGGGCTCCACACACATGACATAATCACTTCCCAAAGGCCCCATCACTTAATACCCTCACATTGAGGGGAAGGATCTTGACAGATGAATTGGGGATGGGGGCAGGGTATAAACATTCAGTCTACTGCAGCTTTCTTTCAAAATAGCTAAAATGTTTAGTTTTAAAACCACCATTTTCCAGTTACTTTGAAAAAAAAAAAAAACTACTGTGGAAACTCCTCATTTCCTACAGATTATAGATAAATGAATCATTACTATACTGAATTATGTAAGATTTAGCAGAATAATAATAATGAAAAAACAGGAGAGAAAAATATTATTTGCCAATGTGGTACTTAAACATCATTACAGTGGTACAATTAAAATGCAAATATATTTCAAAACCATTAAAATCTCCATTCCAAAAGTGATTGCTTAATGTCTGTTTCTTGCACTAGGCAGTAAATTTCTCAAGAGTACAGACTCTGTTTTGCTCTCTACTTTATAATACTTGGCACAGTATCTCACACATAATATGCATTTAATAAAACTTTGTTGAAGGAATAAATGACTGACTGAATGAAAAAAGCATTTGTTTTTTAATTTTAACTTTTGTGGAAAAGTAACGTTTGGTAGAAATAAACAACAAAAAAAGTTATATTCTTTTCACTAACCCTTAATGCTATCATCTCCCATCAACAAATCTTTCTAATTTACAGAAAATTCTGAAAATTTAAAATTTTAAATCCTGAAATTTTAAATTTTATTTCTAACTCAATGAGTGCACGAAAAGTTAATTCAAACTCTACCTTGTGTATTTCACACCTAGAAATCTGATACTTATACAATGAAATGCAAAAATAAACCTCTGGTAAAATATTATGAAATAGACTCTTTTCTAACTAAAGACATCAATCCTAAACTTTCCTGTTATCATCTTGAATTGAACAGTGGGAATTGTGCACATTACTAAAGACTGGTTTTGGCCCAGAGTGGAAAAAAAAAAAAAAAATCAATAGCTTGGTAGTTAACTCCCAATTTCCTCCCAGCAACGCCAACAGTGAATTTATCCACAGACTGAAAATAGGTTTGGTTTGTTCTGCTTTTACAACAAGACAATGGATCAGCAGACAGCTTACCTATAATGTTAGCATTACTGAAACCGTAGGTGGTAAATCCCTTTAATGCAAATATTTGTATCCCAAACTTTCAAAGGGATGCTTGTCTAAGCTTAAAGGAGCCATAATTTTAAGAGAGACTTTTTTTTTTAAGATAGACTTTTTTTTTTTTTTAAGATAAAGATTTCAACAGAACAGAACTAGACTGTCTAGACTTCTGTTAAAAATCAGACTTTTAGAAAATGGATCCACAAAACTGAAATAAGGCTGCTACATTGTTTAATCGGACCGTAAATTCAAAAAAACATATGTAAGTTAATTTTTGCTTTCTTGCTTACTAAAAATAAGTTTAAATAGGTATTTTAACCTCAAATATATTCTTTAAGCCAGCATTAAATCTAAGATTACATTTAGTCTTCAGTGTTATTAATCAATTTTAATTTTTAATATCATTCATTCACTTACACATTCATTCAAGAAACATTTGTTGAGGACTGTGCTTGTTTCAGTATTCATACTCCCTCTTTTAAAATCCCTGATTTTTGGCTGGGTATATGGATGATGGAATAAAGACCAACATCTGGGGGGCAACCAGAAATGTTATGTGGCTGTTACTAAGAAATCCTTAAAAAGCAGCTGGTCTGTATTCTTTGCCCAGTGTTCTCATCCTCCTCCACCCTGCAGTTCGGAATGTGATTCTAATGAAGGTGCCTATTTCTTGCACACAAAGACCTACAACCTAGGAATGAAAGAGCATGTATGCTTGAAGACGCTGTGGATCAGAGTCACCACACTGGCCCTAGACTGCCCAACTCAACACTTTCATGCAAGAGAAAAAATAAAGTCTTATCTTTCAAAGTTACTGTTATCTGGGGATTTTATACTGAAACCTAGCCCTAACTGATATGAGCACAGTTATAAGATATTTTAAGTGTTAAAATAAATACAAGATGAGTAAGGCAGAGTTCCTGCACACGACCAGGTTAAAATTTAGCAATGAATACTGAAGTATATAGAGCACCAGAATGGATGATGATAGTTTTGCCTATTTGTTATGTTTTCAAACAAACTCCCTTCTTCTATTAACAACCACTACTTTCCTTTGGATAAACTCTTCTCTCATATCATGAGATCAAATTTTAATTCCTGTAGCCCCATTCCTGAGGCATCTTCAGTTATTTGGGGAGGTGGGACACGGGGAGGGGGGGGGCGGTAAAAATGTAATGCAAGCCTGTCAATTATAGTACTAGCCATTGTCCTAGACAAGAAAAAGCTAAAGTTCATCGCCACCAAACCAGTGTTATAAGAAATATTAAAGGGACTTAAGAAAAAATATGAATAATTAAATGGCAATAACTACATATCTATTAACAATTACTTTAAATGTAAACGAATTAAATGCTCCAATCAAAAGACACAGGGTGGCTGAATGAATAAGAACATAAGACCCTTACATATGCTACCTACAAGAGACTCACTTCAGATCAAAAGACACATATAGATTGAAAATAAAGGGATGGAAAAAGATATCTCATGAAAATGAAAACGAAAAAAGAAAGCTGGAATAGCATTACTGATACCAGACAAAACGGACTTTAAAACAAAGGCTATAACAAGAGACAAAGGACCCAGAAATGCCCCTTATCTTCAAAACACTAATTTGAAGAAACATATGCATCCATATGTTCATTGCAGCATTGTTTGCAACGGCCACGACATGGAAGCAATCTAAGTGTCCATCAATGGATGAATGGATAAAATTATACATATATACAATGGAATACTACTCAGCCACAAAAAAGAGTGAAATTTTGCCATCTGCAGCAACATGAACAGACCTAGAGAGCACTGTGCTGAGTGAAATGGGTCAGAGAGAGAAGTATCATGTGGTTTCGCTTTATATGTGGAATCTTAAAAACAAAATAAACAGAAACAAAAAATCAGGTACTGTAGTTTAATAAAGAGATGATCATAATCTGAAGTAATGAATATAGTATTTTCTTTTAATAAAAAGACAACTAACACTAAAAAGAAGTACTAGCCATTATAATTGATTCAGGAATGAGCATATGTATTAAACGCAGTCATTTAGAATCCAGCTGTGTTAACAAGATATAACAAGATGAATAACAAAACAACCCACAACTCAGTGCTTACGACAAACATCTATCATGGGTCTATAGGTCAGCTGGGCCTACTCAGCTTTAGGTTACAGATTAGGCCCAGGTCTGCTCCACATGTCTCTCATCCCTCTTGGACCAGAATGGACCTTGAAGGATGGACTGAAAAAAACTAGATTAAAAGCAAAGAGAACTGCAAAGAACCTCTTGTTTGGTGAATGAAGGATCCATTGACAAAAACAAAAAAAAGCAAGGGATTGTAGGCAGGATGGAATAAGTAGCAGAACATCCGTTCGAAGTTAGAAAACAAGGCAAAATAAATATTTATTTTCAGACACTGTAACACAGACAAAGCAGAAATGTGATCCTAAGTCCTAAGTAGAAAGGAAACAAATGAGAAAAATAGAGAACAAATTGCAAGGTGGTAGATTTAAACCCAGCTATATAAATAATTACATTAATTATAAATGGATTAAACATACTGATTAAAAAACAAATCGTCAGACTGGGTTAAAAAAGCAAGACATAACTATGTTGCCTACAAAAAACATTAATATAAAGACAGAGCAGGTTAAAAACAAAAAGGGGAAAAGATACACATGGAAACACTCATCATAAAAAGCAGGAGTGGCTATATTAACATTGAATAAAGTAGATTTCAGGAGAAGAAATATTACCTGAGATTAAAAAAAAAGGAAAAAAAGAGTGCAGCGTTCATCAAGACATAACAGTCCTAACTGGAAAACCACTTGGGAAAGCAGTTTGGCAATTTCTTTTCAAAGTAAATATAAACTTACCATATGATGAGCAATTCTACTCCTAGGTATTTATTTACAAGAAAAAAAGAAAACATAAGTATACAAAAAGACTTTTAAATGAATATCCATAGCAGCTTTAGGATAGCAGTGCCAAAACTACAAACTCAAATTGTGAAATATTATTCAGCAATATAAAGGAATTACCATTACAAAACATCATTGGGAATCTCAAAAACATGCTGAATGAGAACAGCCAATCACAAAAAATACCTATCATTTAATTCCAAGTACACGAAGTTCTAGAACAGTAAAACTTGTTTTTAGTGATATAAGTTAGATGGGTGGGCTCGACTGGGAAGAGGCATAAGGGAATTTCAAGGTTGTAAAAATATTCTCTATCTTTTTTGAGGCTGTGGTTACACAAGTATATGCATTTCTCAAAATTCATTAACTGTACTTTTAAAATGGGAAAATTTTATTTCTGTAAATTATACCTCAATATGCTGACTTTTTTTTAAAAAAAGGAAAGAGTTTTAAGGAGAGTAGAGTTAAATGCCATAAAGAGATAAATCAGAATTGAAAAGTACTTGTTTCGCTAGAAGGAAATTGTGAGCCTTTAGAAAGCACTTTTGTTGAAAAAAAATGAGTAGAATCCAAGATGCAAGGCATTTTAGTCATATTTACCTAGTATGAGAAATTCAAACAGAAAACGCGTAAACTTTTCTATTTCAATTAGTGTTTCCTCTACCTTTGATGTGCATAGGAATCACCTGGAGGTCCTTTAAAATGCAGGTTCTGATTCAGAAAGTCTTGGGTGAGAGTTGATATTCTACATTTCTAACACGATAACAAGTGATGTGGATATTGCTGTTTCATATACCACACTTTAAGTATCAAGAGCATTGATGGTTTATATCCAGGAACAATTTGGTCTAAAAATTCCCAAGATCTACGATATCCATTCCTACCATTAGTCACACGTAACTTAGACCCCTTCCCATTTGTGAATATAATCAGTATAGGCGCCTACGCTGCTCTGGAAAATAACATTAATTTTATATCAGCAGCCTTGGGTTCAAGTCCCAGCTCTGTTTCTATCCAATTAATAATTTGGGTTATCACTCCGACGCTGCAAAATGAGAAAAGTGTTCTTCTTTCTAGGCTATTGTAAGGATTACAATAGAAAATGTAAGTGAAAGTAATTGCAGGAACTATAACCTAAAAAAAAAAAAATGACTTGAAATGTCAAGCAAAGTGAGCAAAACAAGATTTTACGTACCCGTTTTTAAAAGGAGCGGGATCTAAAATTAGAGGTGGGGCTCAGGGATTATTCCTGTGGGCGTGCAAGGAATGTGCCATATTATTGAGGGGCGCTCCGCTTTAAAATTAATACGTAAAATATAAGCATCTGTATTTAATATTACCCCTAAACTATGAAACTCGAAATATGAACTTTTCCTTCATTATATACTTCCACTGGCACCTAACTCAAACTTCAGTAATACTATTTTGTTTCAGTCTACTAATTTCAAACAAAGTCCTACCCACGCAGCTCTGTCTCTTTCTCGCATCCACTCGTCACTTTTCTGCCCCCACACTCTACGGCCCCCGCCCCGGGGCAGTAGTTTCCACTACCACGAAGGGAGAGGTGGTAACGGACTCCTCTATCTTCCTGCCTGAGGTGGGGGCGTAGGAAGAGCCACATTCCAGAAAACGGTAAGAGACCCCGGCCAAGAGACGCAGATGCCCAAGAAAATCCGAGTTGAGGACATGGCGTCGGGGCGG
Source organism: Pteropus vampyrus (assembly GCF_000151845.1). Taxonomy (NCBI): domain Eukaryota; kingdom Metazoa; phylum Chordata; class Mammalia; order Chiroptera; family Pteropodidae; genus Pteropus; species Pteropus vampyrus. The sequence continues at coordinate 9,356,841 of NW_011888819.1, forward strand.
GGGGGGAGACGCGGAGCCCCCAGCCGCGGTGCGAGCGCGCGACTTTGCTCCCCGTCGCGCCGCCACCCCCAGGGCCTTCAGGGATGGCACGGGCGGGAGGGGGCGGGGCCGGCGCGCGGCAGCCGCCTTCGCGGCGGCCGGAAACAATAGTGCAGGAGCCCGAGCCTCGCAGAAGGGCTGCGGCGGCGCGCGGAGCTGGACGGTAAAGCCCCTGCGCCCTCGTCCCTGACCCACCTGCGTTGCGGCCCCCGGCCTCCGGCCCCGCGGCCTTTGCGCTCCTAGGCCCGCGGCCCCCCGTGCTGCTCCGCTTGCGACGCCCCGACGATCGCACGGAGAGACGGGCTCGGCACCCTGAGGGGTGGGCGCCCGCTCCCAACGCCGGAGACGGGGCGGGGGCCCGGCTTCCTGAAGCCGCTGAGGCCGGCGGACCGGCTGCCGTGGCCCTCGGACGCCTCTTTCGTGGGTAGGAGGAAACCTGGGACGTGGGGAACTCACGGCTCCTCCCGGCCCGGCTTGATCACCCCGCCTCTGGCGGTGCTCGACCCGCACGGTGGAGCCGCTGCCCGACTTTGGACGCGGGTGGGACGCCCTCCCCGGGTGTTCGCGTTTCCACGTGCGTTTCCTTGCCACGGATCTTCGGTAGGAAGCCTCACTTCGCCGAGTTAGCGAGACACAGCTCAGGTTCCCAAGGAAGTTAGCGAAATAGTGTCCTGAACTGGTCGTTTTTCCTGCGCGTAACAGCGTTAAGTAGGTTGACAGCCCCCGGCAGCTGAAAAGGCCTTGCTGCTAAGTGCTTTCTGTGCGTGGTCTGGGCATTGGGGGTTTCAGTGGGGAACTAGAATCCCCGCAAATTGCTTTTCTTCAGATCCCCTCCTCAACCAAATGAAATATGGGACCAAAAAAACACTTAAACTTAGTGTCACCTATGGCAAAGCTATAAGTTTTACTAGGCTTATGTCTTTGCACAATTAAAGTATGTTGAAGTATGTAAGTATGGCGATGCTTGTTTGATGGGGCTATTGCATTAGATAAACTGAACAAAATCCTCTTTTCCTAGAAGTTCCTAGTATTGCAGTAACCATAGTTCTTGAAATTGCGTAACTTGCCTTTTCTGTTTCTTAATAGGGGCACTATGAACGAAGAGGAGCAGTTTGTAAACATTGATTTGACTGATGACAACATTTGCAGTGTTTGTAAACTGGGAACAGACAAAGAAACACTCTCCTTCTGCCACGTTTGTTTTGAGCTAAATATTGAGGGTAAGGACAGTACAGATTTATTTTATGGCATGCTTTACAGTGCTACTTTACCTTGAACTGGTTTTAAGGTAAAACGAAAATTTCTTGAATGGTTGGAAATGGTGCCAAGTATGAAGTGTGGAAAGAAAAGTGTTCGTGGAAACGAAACTGAAGTTAGCACAGATACGAATTTAAATTTTTTTTCCCCCAGTATTAACCCCATTTTTGCTAATATAACAATGACTATTGACTGATAAACATTTTCTAGTTTGAGAGCTTAGGTTGTCAGATTAACAGACATTTGTGTGAGCCTGTATGTGGTTTCATATTGTTTTAATATTAAGAACTAACAACCATACATTTACATTGATGGACAAATATAATTTTATTCCTTTGTCCTACTATGATACTACGTGACTGAAGTGAGCTAGAACTCCTTTCCCCAATGCTATTGTATTATCTAGAAAACATTTTTAAGTTTTAGATAACCTTTTTTCAGTGAACACATTTTTAATTTTTAAAACTAAAAAGGCTTTTTACATTTCTTAATATCTCTAAGAACATATGAAAAAAGTTTAAATAGTAAAGAAAAACTTATTGGAAGTGTTTGTTTGGATTAGTGCAGTCGATGTATCTATGAATATCAATAATTTGCCCCCAAGAAACATATGAGACATGTTTCTTTAATCTTGATATTGTCGTACTAAAACTCTAATTCTTAAAGATATTCGAGCCACACTAAAAAGAATCTTAATATTGGGCAATAAAAAAGTTTGCCTGTCATTTGAACTTTGAATTGATAATATCAGTAGAGATTTTGTTAGACCTTTAGATTTTGAGTAGTTTCAAAGCAATATTTCATTCTAGTTAGTATATATTTGAAAAAATTTGTTCTCTTTATTTTTTCTATATATTTAGGAGATATGAAATGTTCTTATAGTAAAAAAAAAAGAAGAAGAAAAGGAAAAATTAGGATTATCTACCTTGAGATTCCTATTAGGACTTGTTTTTCAGAAATTGTTGTAGGCACCAAATTAATATAGTTAGATATTCTATAGTAAAAGTCAAAATTATAACCATAAGTAGATTACTAAAAACATGTAGTGTTAATTATATGACATTCATCTTTCATTTAAGATCGTATTGATTATGACAGTTTTGCCATTATACTTTTGGAAGAATTGTAGTTACTGAACATGATGGAAGATCATGGATTTCCAGTGAGTTTCATAGAGTATATATAACTTTGACTTTAATAAGTAATTATAACTAATTTCAAGAGGATGATTTAAAAATATGATTCTTCTGTAGCATTTAAATTACCATGTCCTTAATCATGCTAGAGTGAAAGATTATAAATTTATGTTCTTTGGAAATAGAGTTGGCTCTGTTTATTCTTTACATTGTAAATTTTAATTTAGAAGGCAAAAGCATTAGAAATGATCCAGCTCAAACCTGTATTTTATATTGAAGAAAACTGAGGGCCAGATAGTTGGACTGTTCAAGGTTGCTGTAGTGGTGATGACAAGCTGTTGTTAAGTGCTAGGCATTTACTGTGACAACCTCCGTGCTGGGCACTACACTAAGCGCCTTACATGGATTATTTTATTCAGCTGAAAATAGCTCTTGGAATAGCTACTTTTATCCATTTTAAAGGTGATGGAACCTAACCTTCGAGACCTAAGAAATGCACTTTGAAGTTGCACAGCAATAATTGGCAGTCCTAGGCTTTGAAGCCTGGCGATCTAGTTTTATTTAGTATATGTGACCTTAATTCCATTGATCTATTGTCAATAGGTATTTCAGTTAGTTGATAGGGCTAATATTAAAAAACTATTTTTCCTGAATCCTAATTGACTGCCTTGCTATTCGGTCAGCCAACTTTTCCTAGCCAGTGATTCCTGCTAAGTTATCACTAATGGTATTCATACCATGATAGAATTGTTCTACAGAAATCTAAACTTTCATAATTGCTTTTCTAGCTTTTTTTTTTTTTTTTGTATGCCTTTTAACTGGTTCTCAATCACTATATAGAGAATATGCATATATTCCTCAGGTACCATCTTTATAAATACTTCATCTCTGATAGCATTTCAATATATAAGCATGACATAGTACTACATTGTTGAAATAATAGTTGTCTTTTAAATTAAAGACAGTTCTCAATTTGAATTAGACTTATTTTATATTCTTTGTACACTCAAGGTTTATTTTTTATAATACCAATTAAACCTTTGTGAGAAAAATTATTTTAGAATTAGATTTTCTTCTAGATTTATCTGAAGTCCATTCTCAGTTCTTAGAAATATAATGTTTTCATGTTTACTATACTGATGAGCTAATGCATTGTAGCTGTTGTAATATCGTAAGATTGTTTTTTAAATCGTAGAAATTTTATGGGGGAAAAGGGGGCAATGAGGGCCCTGAATTCCACAAAACTTTAGTTGTACAGATTTTTAGAAATCGATTTTAAAAAGTAATAATCACATCCTAAAAATAACAAGGTTTATTCTTTGTCTATGTTAGTAAACATTTTTAAATGTTTTTGTATTATTCTTTGCCCTACTAAGTTCTTAGTACAATGCCAGTCCATAAATATTAGACTCTAAAAGGAACTTTTAAAAATGACACTTAACTTTACTAGTTTGATATAACTTTTTATAGAAGGGTAATGTTGCCGTTGCCTGGTTTCTTAGCTAACTAATTGCTAAATTTGCTCTAAAACATTCTATATTTTCAGCTAAGAGCCCAGTTAAAAATTCTCTTGAGGAATTTTCAGACTAGTTTTGAGTGCAGAATTAGGCTAGCTTAGAAGCCACACATTTGCAGTAAACAAAAATGTTATACCTTATAGATCATTGCTTACGTCAGACCAAAACTGGTCTAATCAAATGGCCTTTTGTTTAAAAGTCATATGTGTGCCTACATTTGTCAAATGAAGAGAAAAGAAGAAAGAAATAAAAAAGTAATCTTGTAGGAGATATTTCATATTCTAAGCATGTTCTAAATTGACTTTTTTTGTGACTTTAGAATAACTAAAAAGAAATGGATACCTACATTTTATATATGTACAAAACATAGGTGATATACTTAAAGGACCTAAGAAATGTACTTTGAAGATTCAAATCTTTTCAAATGTTCGCTAGATTTTTTTTGTACCTATGATCCACCAGTAAAATAACTTGTCTACTTTTAGGATCAGGAGACAGAGTCATAAACTTCTTAATACTTATGGCCTGTCCTCGGCCTTAAGATACTATAAACTTTTTTATGCATGTATGATCAAATGCACTAATATGCATCATAGTTCATTGTACTGCAATCTCAAGTTATTTACTGACCAAATTACTATCACATCCTAAGCTGTTGTGGCTGGGAGGAAGGTAGCCCAGGTGATAGAAAGCCAATAACGAAACAACTGTAATGTAACAAAGTCAGAAATAAGACTAGAGGGGGAAAAGGAGCCAGAACTCCAATATGTTACTTCATACTGTTTTCATTTTGTGCCAAAATGCTGTGCAAATAATTAGTATTTCTACCTTCCTCTAATAATTTGGATCCTTTCTATGAACTTATTTTATAAGATGGATCAGTTCTTCTTTGGCCAAGCAAAGTATCCAGTGTAAATTGATCTTGAGCTGATTAGTAAGCATTACTGATGCTTACTGGTCCATCTCAGACTGTGGAGTCCACCGAAGTCTTCAGTCTCCACTGATTTGCTGAACTTTCTAGAAGCCAACCCAAATTCAGATTCTTGGTAATCTTACCAGTGAGAAAATCTGTAGGTATTTTCTCTTGAGTAAGGCGGCAAACCCAATGCTTACTTTTAATCTCATTCTTCCTTGGTTCTCTGTCTTTGATATGCTGTTCACATAGTCTCTAGGCAGGGAGCAGTTTGAATCTCAATATTAAATCGTTAATTTAGTTTGGAAGTTAAGACTACTCAGTGTCTATCAACAACCCTTCCTCTGTCCTGCTTCTGACACTAGCATCTTTAGTAAAGGGAGCCACCACTTGTGATAGGGAAGGTGTATATAGGTAACTCAATCGGGCTTTAGCCTCTTTCTCTTGTTTCCCATAATGAACGAAAAGAGCATTTTTAAATATAAGGCCTAATGTGACTTTTGAACTTTAGCCCAGCTTTCTTTGATGTACTTGGAAATATAGAAGCAAGGTTTTTTGGTTTTTTTTTTTCCTTAACTGCCTTTTAATGTCACTTTAAATAAATTTTGAATATTTTTTAAATGGCCCTGATAACAAAACCTCATTATTTGGACAGAAGTTGGGAGGAATGGAAGTGGAAAGTGGATTAAATTGGTGCTAGGTTTAAATTATTTTAATATTTTAAAAGAAAAATAATTGAAACTAGGCTAACAACATCTAGTAAAGACATATGACTTAACTAATAACCCATATATGAGGAGCCAGGTTCCAGATTCTTATCCCTGTTCTAATTATGGTGGCCTCCTTTTAGTTACTCCTAACTTTTCCCCCTTTTTAACTTTGTTAAGCTTCCTAATTATAAAGTATAGGGTGAATTTAAAATTTAGATCATACACAAATTTTGATTGGGAAGACATATTAGGAATTAAGTCTGGCTGATTAAAACACAAAATCCAAATAACGATGAAATAAAAAGCGACAGGTTCTATGTTATCTCAATTTGATGAATTAAGGAAAGTAAGTGGAGAATCTGGGTAGCTTATCCAAAATTCCACAGCTTAGTTCAAACTCAACGTCCCTGGTTCCAAAAAGCTCAAGTGTCTAAGTCATTTCTGCTTCCAAAGAAAATTAAGAATTTAGGAGATATTAAGTAACTTCTAGACAAAGTTAGAGATAAATTACACAAATGTGAATATTCAAGCAAGGAACAATATTTAGGTCCTAAGAGACACTTAATTTTTAAAAATTTCTACCCATGGCATCATTCGATTAACACACATTCCATGAAATATCTAAAAATACATATTTCTGATAACCCAAGAGAGTAGGATAACGCATTCTCCATATAGATTATAATCTAAACAAACAACAATTTGTCAGAAAAATAGTTTTTGGAACTCTGGATTAAATTGATGATCAGAGAGGAAGGAGGAACTAGGAAGATAAGGGGCACATACGTGACAGGGACAATCTAGTTGAGCCTTAGACTGACATTTGCTACAGAATTGTGCAGGTTTCAGCTGGTAATGAAGCAGTGGTTGTAGCACTGCTGTGTCTTTCCAACCACCCAGGTGAGGGAGGCTAGCGTAGTATCCTGATTACTCATAAGGAATAGAGTTCTGCCTAATGGGAGATAGTCAGTGCAAACACAAGTGAAAATGTCACACCAATCCTGGAATTGCACACCATCTCCGTTTTACTCATCAGCCCCAATATCTGATCCTCGGGGCACTTCCTAGATGGAAACAGGTGGTTTATGACGTGAGGTTTCTAGTTTCTGAGTTTAGAACATAATGAGCATTAAACTTGGTAACATCAATCGAACATTTCAGAAATATTTAGAACATATAGAAAACTTGACCCTCTGTTGACATTCATATAAAACTTAAGAAAATTGTCCAGTGTTTATTACTGAATATAACATAAAGACAACATAACTTTGTATTTGTATAGCACTTTAAAGATTGGAGCATATGTTAATCTTCACATTATATAGGAAATTGTGAATTTCAAATAAGGTAGTATGTACATTAAAAATGTATTAAGTATTTAAAATCAAAGTAGATAAGTAACATTGCAGAATTTGAAAAATGTTATCAACTATGGTTCTAGTTAGAGTGGATTTAAATTATTCTAATCTAATTTGGCACACCATCTGTTAGGATCTTGATGGGGGAATAAACCCGTTGAACATTAAGCCTTGGATTTATAGTTTGTAACAAGGGAACCATGTGTTTATTTACATATAATTCTAAACTAGTGTACCTATTTCTGGCAGCTTTTTGCCATTACTGTCTCAACTATAAAATAGTAAGGCAAAATAATGACTTGTGTGTACCCATCAAAATCTAATCTCAAAATAAAAGTTATGTAGTTGAGTTCATTTTTAGCAATTTTTAGACATATTCAATCACTAATGTTTTTCCATGTATTACTTAATTTATAACTTACACTTAATGTTCATTTCCTATGTAATAACATAGAGATTAAATTTAAAAGACAAATTTAAATTTTAAAGTAAAAGTACCTTCTAACCTCAAAAATGCTATACAGATACATTTAAGTGACATTTTTAATATCTAAAACTCATAACTAGGGGAATAATATCTATAATGAATTTAATGAACAATAACTTCTAGTCTGTTTTGAAAACAGCCCATACGTTAAAGAAGTTTGATGGTATTGGGAGTGTTTCAAAATTAACATGAAATATGCTTACTCATACTTCAGTTTTCCTATCTTCAGATATTAAAGATCTTTAGTATCTAAGTATTGGGGACAGTGTAAAATATTTTAAAGTTTTTATAGATAGATAAAAGGTAAAGGGGGTCAAATACATGGTGATGGAAAGAAATTTTAATTTTAGTGAACACACAATGCAATATACAGATGATGTATTATTGTACACTTGAAACCTATGTAATTTATTAACCAATGTCACACCAATAAATTTAATTTTAAATATTAAAAATAAATATTTAGTCAAAACAATAATAAAGTTTTTATATTCTTTCTATGTCCTCACTAACACTTTGTTTAATAGTGTTTGCCCTGAAAACATTTCTGTTACTTTAAATTTTTTGAGGATCCTTCACATTTTTGACCGTGTTACTTTGGCTCACTAAATTATCTTCAGTACATCAGCGATCAATTTTCAATTCAGTGCCAAGCAACATTTTGGCTAGTAATGGAATAAATACAATATAGATAAAATATAATGCCTATATCGGAAAGTTTTCCAGAAAACTCAAAGTTTTAAGCTACCAGTGTATTAATGAAATGTATCTGATAAGTATCAGTAAGTATCTTGAGAAAGAAATTAAAACCTCAAATTCTGTATTCATTTGAAACTGGAAATAGAACAATTTCATGCTTCTTAGCCTGTCTTTTCCACTACCCACTCTCCTAATTTTATTTATGTCTCCTCTTTGTTTTACCTTATCCTGACTCATCTTGCCTGCCTACAGTTATCTCCTCTGTGACGTGGCAGATTGACCAAAAAGATGATTAGAGTGGCAGAAATGCTAGTGTCCCCTATATTTAAAAGACAACAAAAATTCAAGGGAAAAAACTTTACTCTTTCCCTGAAACCATCGTTCTTGAAAGAGCAGTGTTCATTCAAGGTCTCCTCTGTCTCTCCTCCCAGCTTTTTCTTCAGCACCCCTATAATTTGCCAACCTCCTTTGCTTTCACTAGTGACCTCCTAGGAGGCAGTACAATAAATAGTTTCCTCTTTTTGCCATTTTCAAGATCTGACATTTAACATTGCTCTTCCTTAAGAAACACTCAGCTTCCTGGGTTCTGTGATAAAATAGCTCTGGCCTGTTATTTCTGCCCACTTTTCTGGCTTCTTTCCAGGTTTATTGCCTATTACTGGTCCTTAAAATGCTAGGGTTTCATCTAATTAATTCTGTTCTTGCTGTCTCCTCATATCATGCTCATTTCTTTCATCGCAGTGGCTTCAACTATACGTCTGGTAAGCTAATGGAATTCCCCAAGTATGTTGCCAACCCAAGTATGTCTTCTCAGTGCCAGACCTGTATACTTGACCTCTCGAGTCAGATAATCTGCAGGTCTCATGAAGTTAAGTTTCTCAAACTAGATTTATCTCCTTACTTCCATATACACTTGCATTTTGTATTTCATTCATCTTTGGTTCACATGGAACTCCAGGCTCCATGTCCCAGAGATGTTGATTCTGTAGGCCTAGAGTCGAGTCTGGGAATTTTCATTTTAGCAAGATTCCCAGCTAGTTTTTAATGTAGGTAGGCTAAGGACCAAACTTTGAAAAACCACCCTTAGTGAATGAATGGTTCCAGATTCTTCAGTACTTTCCATGTAGAGTTGTGTAGGTACTGTGATGAATTAGGGCTGAAATCTTACCTAAGCTCTGCTTTTCAGCCTATGTGCCCTGCTGGCAGGGATGGTTTTCCAGTTTGCCTTTGCATATTGGCCAATGGGCTAGCAGCAGCCCTATCTGTTACTTTCACTACTTCCCTCCCTCCCACTGTCCACCCACCTTCTCTCCAAGTAGTCTGTCCCTGCGTCCTCTTGAGTCTCTAATCTATTTCCTGCTTTCCATTCCCACTGCTTCACCTTTGTCCAGGCCCATATTCCTTCTTACCAATATTACCTCAAGACCCACTTTAATTAGTTGCATAGTCTTATCCCCCTTTCCCCATCACTACCCCACACCCCAGTTCTCAATTAGTATCACCAGAATTTTAAAGTACACATTTGGTCATGCCATTTATTGATTCACTGTCTTAGTACTTTCCATTGATTCCTTGCTATTTTCATCAGGTTAAGATATTAACTCCCTGACATGACACATAAGACATTTCATGGTCAGGTACCTGCTTAACTGGCCACCTTCATCTTCCATTACCTCTCCAAAGTACAAGCCAGTCATATGTGCCCACTCCCTCCAGTTCCCACCGTTTCTTTCTCATTTATTTAGTTCCCTCTGTCCTACACACTGTTTACTTCTCCTTCCTCCTAGTATGTAACTGCTTAACTTTTTGAGTACATGTATTTAATAGAGGTGATGATAAATATCATTGCCTGTATGTTCACAAGGCTGCTGTGAGGAGCACAACAGATGTTGATAATAGGAGCTTTTTGCTAAATACAGTTTGTGATGCAAATGTTAGTTTTAATTTGAATTCAAGTAAAAAAGGGTTTGCTCTCATCTTAAAAGATGAAATAACTACTGAAAAGATTGCTATGATTGGTTAGTATATTAAACAGCTTCTCCACTGACAATAATTTGATGTTTTATGTACATGGAGGTTTGACTTTATTCTGAGTTTACCTTTATATAAGTTGGTTTCAATAGGTTTTTCTGCTCTAGCTGCCATTATTTCCATCATGTAGCAGCTACTCAGCACATCCCTTCACCAGTTTCTTTGTTTCTTATTAACAATAATAATTGTGTTCAGTTCTCAGTGTCTTTTTCCCTCCCTCTCTTTGGGTCTCCAAGGATTGCCAGATAACACTGTAATGAAGTTATGATTTTTATATTGGGGGAGGGGACTGCTATCATTTAAAGGTTAAATACTTTTCTTTGTGAGATATATTGTTAGCCTAAAAAAGATTCTCAGTCTTAAATTCAGAATTTTAGCTAGTATGTGTGTCTTTTGCCATTTCAGTATCTTCATCTTTGTTGTTTCACTTAGTTCATTGGAACATACAGTACAGTACATAAAGACTAATTTGTTTTAGACTGAAGAACAATATGTTCTTTCCCAAACCAAAATGTATTTCTTCATAGGCATTTTTTGTTGTTCATTGAAAAAACAAACTATGCCTATTACAGAAAAATCAAAATACAAGAAGCAAAAAAAAATTAAGATTCATAATCCTCCCATCTACCAGTAATCTCTTAATATTTTTGGTTCTAAATTATTTCTGCAGTAGAGAGACTGAGTGTGTGTGTATGTGTGTATGTAGTGCATGCATGTGCACACTTGTAAATTGGGTTCAGTAAATGAAAGCAGGCTATATACATTTTTTTATAACTAGCCTTTTCATTTAATATGTTAAGAACATCTTTTTCATGTTCATATCTACCATGTTGATTTTTTTTAAAGGTTGCATCCCATTATACCATTATTTAACCAGTATCCCATTGATGAATGTTTAGCTTGTTTCCCATTTACCAGTACTAAAACATTTTTATGTGTACATCTTTTTTGCATGTCTGATTAAATTCCGATTCCACGTAGCTTAAATTCCCAGAGGGAGACTTTTGGGTCAAAGGTGTGTTCCAGTTTGCAGTCCTGTCATTTGTTATGATGTTTTCCATTACTACTGAATTAATAACATGTAATTAACCATTTAAAAAAATCTTTCTATAAGGGAAAATTTTTATTGTGCACCAATTCTACACTTGTTTAGATCAAAGTTGTTTTACTCTAGAGTCATTAAGATGCAGTTATAACACATAGTCAAAATATTTCTCTTAGTATTTTGCAGTATGATTGGTAAGTTACGATTGTTTCCCATCAGCCTTAATTTCTACTGTTACTTATAGCAGTGATTGAATTATAGTGTCTTGAAATTCTCTAGCTAGTATATATCAGGTGCTGCTATAAAGCATTTATTTAAAGAGTAGTCAACTAGAATTTCAGGAACGGTGGTTCAAATGTATGCAAAGAAGTTGAAATGCAAAACTGGGATTTTAAAATAGCTGCAGGACAGCTTTTCATTTTTTCTTACTCTTAAGAAAGTAAATCATGCAGAGCCTTCACAGGGCAGAGAACAGTTCCGCAGATGAAGGACAAAGAGTTTACATAGCTATCACGTTTCCTGCAAAACTCTTAAGTTTACTTTGTGCTGTACCCCATTCATCTCGTGTTACTATGAAGGCATTGTTTTCATGCTCTCTTTTGTATAAATAATGTGTCTCTTTAACCTTGTTTATCTTTAGGAAAGATTTTTTTCTGGAAATTAGGGTCTCTGCGTGCTACATATAAGTGGATATTTAAAGCTGATAATTCAATATAGTTCATTTGAGTAGCTTTTTAGGAGTGTTATGACAACCTCATGCACAAAAATTTTTAGAATGTCAGTACATTCAATTAGAGCTATTTAAGGGAAAAATGGAATGAGTGTTACTTGGGTCAGATTATTGGTCTGATTTACATTTTAAGTACTAGAAAAACAAATTTAACTTTTTATAGTCTGTGCTGCTGTGAGCTTAATATTTCGCATTAGACCATCAGTAAGAACATGGAAGACCATGGATACCTTTCGTCGTGTTCTCGTTGTAAATACCCTTTTGCTTAATAAATAACCTATGGACATACTGCTCTGTCCAATTTGGTAGTCTAGCCACAATGTGGTTATTCAAATTTAAGTTCATTAAAATTAAAGTTAAAATTAGTTCCTTGGTCACACTAGCTACAGTGCAGCATATTAGCATAGATATAGAACATGTCTCTTGTCACAGAAAGTTCTGTTGGACATTGCTGGTTAAAAACCAGGTAGCTACATTAGGGGGTAGAATTGAGTGTGGATTGTTATTTTTGTACCCTGTCAGTAATAAACAGTTGTTATGTAGGTGTATTTCCCTATTTTCCAACTGTTCAAATGCAAAAGTAAAATTTACTGAGGTTTTCTTTTTTGACAAGTCACTTGTAATTTATGTCTCCTAACAACATAAGAACTCAGTTCTACTCTGGCTTCCTTGGTTATTTAATGTTGAAATTTACTTTTTAGCATCTTTCTGAACTCTTTGTTCACTGAAATTTGCCTTTATAATTCGCTTATTGGATTAAGCTGCTTTAACTGCTTAACCCTTCTCTTAAAACACACAAAAACTTTAAAACGGAATAAACATCTCTAAGCTAAAATCTGCTATCTAAAGACCACCTGTTGGTTTATCTTTCTTTAAGGCAACGATTCTCAAAATGTGGAAAAACAGGTTGCTGAATCCATTTGTATTTTGGCTTGGTGTGGTTGCCAGCAATTCCATCTGCTAGCAATGCAGAGATAAACAATTACCTATTACTTTTAAACAGTGTGTTGGGTACTTGAACATGACAGACCCTTTAATGACTCCTGAGTTACCTAAAGGCATGAGGGGGAGAGTAGTGGGGCACTCTTTATCACAGTACTCACTACTGCACATAGGACAACCAATAAAAATTTCCAAGAGGTAGAAGCCTATCCTATTGTAGGGTTTAGAAAGGAAGTAGGTATTTTTTTATCTTTGCCTTCTCACCTTTGGTCTAATCTCCTACCTTTAGTCCATGACAGAATAGACAATCTGAGTATCCTCCTACTAAGTGTCTGTGATTGGAAAAAGGTATAATGCTAATAACTCTTATTGAACATGGTTTAGCTGCTGCTGCTTGTTCATCAGATGAAGAATTGCCTGGTCAAATTGGGTGTCAAAGCGTCATTGGAACAAGTATTTACAAGGAAGCAATCCAGACCTATATCACTGCACAACCTTAGTATAGTACAAGTGTCACTAAACCGACATGGCTGCAGAGCTTGCTAGGTCACAGGTACCTACACACTCATGAAGGAAATGATAAGAAATGTTTTGAATTGAAGAGCACTTGCCCTATTTTCAACTGGTAGCTGCTTTTCACTACTAACCAGTTGCTGCTAGATCTTAATTTGTTTTAAGAGAAACCAAGAAATTAAAAATTGTAAGTGGATCTAATTTTTTTTCTTTTAAAATACTTGTAGTCTATTAACAAAACTCGTCTGCAGTGTGGATCCAGACTCGAGGCTATGGCAATGCCACTCCACTTAACCGAGGTTTTCCTCAATTCTTTTGATCAGAAATGGGAATCTGATCCTCAAAAAGAAGTGACATTTCTATCCTTTGAGTCTTAGTACTGCAAAGTTCAGCTCTCCTCCCATTTTTACAATTAACACTTGCTTAAAGAAATTCAGGATTACTTCTTAATGTAAGCAGCACATAAACATTCAGGTGTTTGTTCTCTTAGCAACCAAGATAAGATCACGATTAAAAAAACACCTCACTCTTGGAAAATTCTTTAAGCTGGGCAAAATGGGAGCCTTCGTAAAAAAAGACTTTAAAGCAGTACTGTGTGGATTGTTGCACAAATTGTTGATCGTGTTTGAAGGCAATATGTTTAAAATTTCTCTACAGCCACAGCATGTTAACAACCTTGAACTTAAATTATAACTAAATTTTCTTGCCTTATTTAAATGTTAAGGAGTACAGAAACCCACCATTTGGAAAACCAATACTGCCAGTTTTCTAATTCTGTTTCAAGTTTGAAGTTAAAGTGCTCGCTCTCTTGGAGCTTTCCAGTCTGTTACCCATGTGTTAACGTATATTATGGCTTTGTTTCCAGCTACTGGTCATTATATTTGCTCTACCTATGGAACACCAAATTATATGAAGCCATTCGTTTGATTGGGAAATGAAATAGAGTAATCGGATTCAAAATGAAGTCTTATCTAATTGACAGAGTAAACACACATAAGGCAGTCAGATGATATGATTCAGGCATGTGTGAGCTACAAAGCCATGTAGCACGAGTGTAGTCAGCGGAAAGACGGTGCTGTTTGACAGGACCAGCTGGTGAACCATCAGAAAAAGGTAGCTTACCTCATTACCACCAAAACATAAATAAAGTAGTCTTCAAGAGGATGGGGGTGGGAAGGATTCTGGTCAAGATGGCAGAGTAGTTAGTACTGGAGGGCCCGAAGTACAGCTTTGTGACTTAAAGTCTGTTTCTTGTTCCCACATGCTACTGGGTGTTTTTTTATTTGTAACTACTACTACTTTGAGTAAACCATTCAATAAAAAGAAACATTACTTGAAAAAAAAAAAAAGGCAAGGAGGAAAAGCCAAGAATAGTGGGACATGTGGTAGAACTAAGTGTCTTGGTGTTTGTGGCTGTGTTTTAGTGCCATTTGGAGTATCATCTTAGGAAAAAACACATTAACTACCATAGGCAGGTTAAATGTAGCCACAGGAGTAATACTTTAAAAGGGTGACAGTGGTAGATAGACAAAAGTATCTACATTTGAGTGACTTTTGATCTTTTGGTTTAATAACCAAGTTTTCTTATAGTAAATTGATCTTAAGGAAGGACTTAAAGAATAGAAATGATGATAGCATGCCAGATGGATTAGTGGGAGGGTTCTCAAAGTATGTGAGAATGTTATAACAATCAGAGATGAAAGTGGTAAACGATAAAAAAAGAAAGAAAACTATTGAATAGGAACAGCTTAACTTTTTTTTAAATACCACTGTTAATACAGAAATATACTGCCTATGTAAATTTCTAAAAAAGCCTCTATCCAAAAGAAACTAGTACTTTTTAAAATATTAGCAATTATGGTTGCCAATTAAGGTCTTGGTTCTGTATAAAAATGACTTCATGATAAAAAAAAAGTTACATGGGCATCTTTGAAATATGTTTTTAAGAAGTTTTCATAATAGGCTGTCAGTTATATTGGCCTTCACATTTTTATCAGTAAGCAAGTGTAGTGCAGTTTTTGTTGAACTGGTTTGGAAATGCCTTATATCTCAACTCAAAAGTGTCACCTCATTTAGTTACATTTAGGTTCATTCCCTTTCAAAAGCTGCTGAGGAAACAAATTAGTGCTCAGAGCCTTTTACACTTATAAATGCAATTAAAATTGAAAAGTCAGTTGGGAAACTTGCTTGGGGTCTCTGAAAATAGCAATGGTGGTTCCTCTTATATTCAAACTGATGAAGTGGAAAAACAAAATCACTTCAAGAGATTTTTAAAAGGTATGCATACTGCTGATACAAATTAAGGGGGCTACTTACATTCTTTTCTAGATTAAAAAGTAATTTGTTCAAGTATATGAAATAGTCAATGTGTTATATTTTTAAAAAAATTTTTTGTGTCCCTTGCTACTGCATGAGATATTTTATACTGTTTATAAAACAGATACTTTAAAATTGAACTTTAAAACTCAGTCATTCTAAATTTTTAGTGAAATAAAAAGATAGAGGGATAGATCTAGACGAACGAGCTATAGTTTACATAAGTCTTTTATATTCAATATGTAAATTTCTACTAAAAAATGTATAATTGATTAGAAGTTCCTGATTTTGCTTGGCAGATTGAATGATGCTACAGGAATGCCATCTCTGTACCATTGCCACTCATCAGTTCTTAAGATCAGTGGCCCATTAAACTAAATATAGGAGTACCTTCAGTGGATGCCTTTAATTAACCTCTGAGCAGCCTGGAAAAACTGCACATCATGATTCCCTTGCTAGGATGGGCACAAACATTTCATTGCAGTAGCCCTTGCATGGTAACTGGCAATAAGTTTTGGGTTAGTTTTTTAATATAATTTTATTTTTCCTTTATTCATTTACCCACTTTTTCTTGAGTACTCACTGTGTCAGACACTGCGAGGATGCATGTAAAACAGATATGGGCCCCTTTCCCACAGAACTTTACTTTCTAACAGGAGCTAAAGGCCTGTGAAGAGGCAATTGGAAAACCTAATTCAGATGTATCGATTAGGAAAGGTTTCTTGGAGGAAATGAGAACTAGATAGGAAATGATGATCATCTAGATAGTGTGGCAGCCGATGGTAATGAAATGAGGCAGAATTTGAGATGTCGTAGTGCTGGAATTTATGAGGGGAACAATCTATAGACAGCAAAACATCTCGGAAAGAGGAGTAGTGGGTGCTGTCAGAGATGACTCCAGGTTTCTTCCTTAAGCGATTGGTGGCCCCAGACTCAGGAAGAGGATTTGGTTTGGGGTTTGGGTGATGATAATGAAGGAAGAGGAGTTTATTTAGGCAGGATAAGTTTGAGGAGCCTGTGGGACATCTAAGTAGAAATGTACACTGTATTCAGAACTCTTCTTGCCCATGACACTTTTTCATTTCTTTTTTAGAGGATTTTTCTACTGAATGTCTAAAGGAATCTAAAAATTTTTATTGCATTTATGTATTTCAAAGTAAATTGAATATTATGATTTTGTGATTTGCTGTTCATCTCAACCGATTATGAGTATATAATCATGTGCTTATGTGGGTTTCTAGCATTCTTTTGGGGATTTAAGTAAAAGTTAACAGATAAATTATTTCTAGAGAAATAAAGGTTACATTAGAATGAATTACTAAAAAGAAACATTGAATTATAAAAGCTTTAACTTTAAAAGCCCACATTTTTAAACAGACATCTATTCTATTGTTGAAGCTGTAGGGTACATCAGGAAATTGGTTGTTTCATATAATTTTTTATCATTTTTAACACAATTTCTGAAGTTCCTAAATTTTTTTAAATTAACAGAATTAATTACTTTGTGTAGCCTAGCTTAGAACCCTTTTTATATAAAGAAATTTTGTACAGACTTCAAGAAGACTCTTCTAATTTACTGTTTAGATTCAACTAAATTATTGCTACATGAATTAGAGCCGGGGCAATCGGATGAGAATGAGACCAATGTTTCAGGGGACTGTCCAGCCATCTGTTGGCAACAAGACCTAAAAGATTTTCGAGTCAAGAAGCTCTTCAATACATTTTCTAAAGCTAGTAAAGTAGGCAGGTTTCAAGTTCTCTCTGCCTACCTGCTGTGTACCCAGAGCAGGAAGTATTAGACTCAAACAGCAGAATGGAGCTATTTATTTGGTTTATTACATTTCACTATCTTTTTTGTCTTACATACATAATAACATACATAATAACAAAACTTAATTTTTTTATTCTAATCAAGGTTTATGAACTTTTTATATTAATTTACCTAGTTTTAAATATGTACACTGGGTTATCAAGTAGAACTTTGAGGTTTTACACTTAAGTACTTTAAACTTTGCTGGAAATTTGACCTAATTAGAAAATAACTGGTTTAAAAAATATACATACACAGACAATTGCAGTACATGTAGCAAATAAAATGTATATGAAATTCTGTTAAATCCAGTTTTTGTGCTCAGTGGAAGAAACAGGCTGAGATACTTGAGTTTACCTCTTGAGACCAGTTGGTCACATATGCTTATAATGTCAATGTTCATGTGTCCTCACATAGCTTGCTTGTGAGGGAACTGACAGCCCATTTAGCACTAGTTTTGGCAATCGCAGCAGGTCCCACCATTGCCTGATGTTACATCGTTTAGCGATGTATTAATATTAGCAAAATTAATATTCGCAAGCACTTTTATACCTGATTTAGTACCATTAAAGTACAAATACTTCATTATCTTACTCTTAGCCAGAGTTTGGAGCTCAATTAGTAAAATTGTTCCGACTTCAATTTTTAAAACAAAGGATGAAATACAGAATGTGTTTTTCTGATGAAGCAGCTAAAATTTTTTTTTTAACCGAGCACCTGAGTGACTCTCCACTTACTCTGTTTTCAAAGCTCAGCGGATTTCGTGGTTGGTTCTGGCAGGCATAATCTTCAGCCCCATGTCCTTTACTCACCTTAAGTATAGAAGCACTGCTGCCTGACTTTAACAGCATGGCTTGAACTTAGGAAAATGATCTTAAAGTTTTGATAAGCATAAAACAGAAATTGAAAACATTTTAGATGCTTTCTTTTCATACTTAAAAAAAGTCTTTGACTTTTTGAGGCTTTTATTAATGTGTATTTTTCTGGTTCTGGTTTATCTTTCCTCAGTAAAAACATAACTAATAATTTAAGAATATGATTTACTATGGTTTTTTTTTTTTGGGTGGGGAGGATTGTCAACCATTTCTCTTATTGAGCCTTATAGAAACTTTTGCGAGTTTATACTTCAGGAAGATTATGAAGAAAGCATTATGATATAAAGGCAAACATTCTGTAAATGTAAATTGCTGGTTCAGTAGTATTTTTATATTGCATGCAATAACATGACTTTGGACTAAGGTTAAAATTGAATCGTTAAGTCCTTCAAAAGGCTTCACTGCTCATAAGAATTTAATAATAATGAATATATAGTTATGTTGAAACAGAAATTAGTCCATATCTTATATTATTAATACCAATATTCTTTAGTATTTTTCCTCTAATTTGCAAATTATCCATGACTCTGTGTTTTACTTAGGCTTTGTATATTCTTAATGCAACTTATAAAAAAACAAAATTTTCTCGTCTCCTATTCCTTGTTTTGTTTTTTATAGGAGTACCAAAGTCTGATCTCTTGCACACCGGATCATTAAGGGGTCATAGAGACTGCTTTGAAAAATACCATTTGATTGCAAACCAGGATTGTCCTCGATCTAAGCTTTCAAAAAGCACTTACTATGAAGAAGTTAAAACCATTTTAAGTAAGAAGATAAACTGGATTGTACAGTATGCACAAAATAAGGATGTGGATTCAGATTCAGAATGTTCTAAAAATCCCCAGCATCACCTGTTTAATTTCAGGCATAAACCAGATAAAAAGTTACTCCCGCAATTTGACTCCCAAGTACCAAAATACTCTGCAAAGTGGATAGATGGAAGTACGGGGAGCCTCACACACTGTAAACAAAGAATATTGGAGCAGAAGGAAAATACAGACTTTGGACTTGCTGTGTTACAAGATTCAGGTGCCACTTTATGTCACAAGAGTGTATTGTGGCCTCATAGTCACAACCAGGCCCAGAAAAAAGAAGAGACAATCTCTACTCCAGAGGCTAATGTCGAGGCCCAGCATCCACATTACAGCAGAGAGGAATGTAAGTGAAATGGGACAAAGGTGAAGTTGGGGTTTTGTTGAGTTATTTTACATTTTTATGTATGTCATGTGTCAAGAATTTTGCTATAGATTTATAGGTTTGGAAAATTAGAGTATTTAAATGACAGATTCACCCTAGGAAAAAAATGAGATGTCTTAAAACTTTCCATACTCCTCTGTGTTGCCAAGCATTGGTATTCTACAGTCCTATCAATTGTTTCGTGTTCCAAATTTTTAAACTAAATGGAATCAACAAACTGAACTGAGAAGTTCAGGGTTAGTTTAGTTTAGAAATACAACCTCAGCCATCGGCTCACACACATTGTCACTAATTGGGGTTGGTGTTTCGAAAGCAAAACTCTGACATTTTACTGAAGGCCAAAGGTATTGTGTTATTTTAAATTTGGTAAAGTGACTCATTCGATTTGCATCTACAAAAACTCACAGAAGCTGAGATCATTTTAATTGACTTCAAATGATTTTAGAGCTAGAAGGGACCATGGGGATATTTTTATACAACTTCTTGTTTCTACATATGAATCGTCTAAGGTTATTTAACTAGATAGACAAATTGATTTTTCAGACTGTTTCCAGAGTACGTTACAATAGTGTTTTCCAAACCGCAGATGATGGACTGTGTAGCGTCTAGCAAAATCGACTAGATAGGTAGTGAATTACACTTTATTTCAGGTGGAGGTGTACCAGGAGTGATGTAAAATGTTTCTTAACGTGGGTCAAGGTTAATTGGAAAACTCCACATTGTAGGACTTAATGAATCCTAGGATATTGCTGAATGTTATATTGGCATATAAGTACAAATACTATTTTTTATAGGATTATATGTTAATGTTGTAAGCAGCTTTTCCCAGGTAGTGGTAATAATGAATATATTTTCATGTTTCAGTGAATTCGATGACTTTTGGTGAGGTAAAGCAACTGAAAGCAAAGCTCCGACAGCAAATACAAGGTAAAGAATCGGTGTCAGTGTTTTCTGCATGTGAAAATTTTCATACAGAAAATCTCTTATTACAGAATACCATTAACTTTATCCGAACTTCAATTTGGAAATGGGATTAGATCCTGTTAGAGTTTCCAGAGCAAAAAGAATAAGAAAACAACTTCTTTAAGAACTGGGGGGGGAAATAGATATTTCTTCTTTAAGTGAAAATGGAGAGTACGACTTAATCTCTTCCTTCTTACTAACATTTTTTTGACTCCCTGCTATTGTGCCAGGCACTGCGTCAGGTAACCCCCTTAATAGTTCTTTAAGGCAGGTATTAGCCTTGGGTTTTATTGATTTTTGTTTTTAAATTATGAACAATTTCCAACACAACAGCAGTAGGAATAGTATACTGAACCCCTTGACCCATCTTCAGCAGCTTCAGCTGTTATCAAAAGCATAGCTAATTTTCTTTCATCTCTCCTTGTCCCAACCCCACCCCCAGCATGGATTATTTTGAAACAAATCTCAGACATATTGTTTTGTCCAAAAATACTTCAGGATTTTCTCTAACAAACACCTTTTTTAAGGCAAGCATAACCTAATCACACCAAAAAAAAAAAAAAAAGCTTGTAATTCTTTAACATCATGAAATATGATGCTAACACCAACAGTTAATAGTGTTCAAATTCCTCAATTGTCTTTTTCTTTTTTTTTTCACAATTGATTCCTATTTGCAGGTAAGAAACTGCACTTCAGAGTAATTTACAGAGTTCATGCATTCAGTCAGTAACAGATTCAAGAGTCTAACCCCTGTCTTTTTAACTCCAAAGCTAGTGGTCTTTCTTGACCACACAGTCTCTCAGAAAAATAAAATAACAATAATAGTAATAACAATTTACATTTATCAGGTATTTATTCTGTGGTAAGCACTTTGCAAGTATGATCTTATTTAATCCTCATAGTAACCCTATGAGGTGCCTACTCTCATTTTCAAGATTATACATAAGAGGAAATTAAAACATAGTTTAAATTACTTGCCTGGGAGTCATAAGACTAGGAACAAGGATTAAATATTCCAAGTAGTCAGATTCCAAAGCCTCTTAGAGGAGTTTCCAGACCTCGGTACCAGTGGGCACTTACTTGTCATAAGTCATATTAGATATTGACTGAATTGCATAGTCATTGCTTATGACTCTTAAATTTCACTAGAGGAATGCCATAATCCTGTTGGCTATGCAGAATACACACATCCTAGGATGATCAAAACATAACTTTCCTTGGTGTCAAATCACTCATTACAGACTTCACCCAATGCATTCAGTCAGGATGCTAGAAGTATAAATCTCAGGATTAGCTTTCTGAGTATTAATATTGAACTACTTTTTAAATCTTTACAGAAGTTTTTGAAAAGTTAACACACCAAGTACAAGAAAAAGATTCTTTGGCCTCAGAGCTCCATGTCCGCCACGTTGCCATCGAACAGCTTCTCAAGAACTATTCCAAGTTACCATGTCTGCAGGTGGGGCGGACAGGAATGAAGTCACACCTACCCATAAGCAACTGAACTACACTTACATTCACATCCTATGCCCTGCTGTTGACTGGACTGCCAGATGTGCAAACTTTGAAGAAGTTAGGGTCCATTTTTTTATGGTCATTAAATTTGCAAAGCTTAAAGGCAGTATTTAACATCTTTTTCAAATAAAGCAGATCATTACACTCTAGTCTTCTAGGGTTAAACATTCTGGTTTACTTTGAGAATCTTTTCCCAAATAATTTCTAAATGGCCCTCCCTAACTTTTAGCACATGTGACTACTTAAATATACTGTTACAGTGTGATTTTATTAAACATAGTTTAATGTAATTCACCTTTCAAAACAATAGGTTAATAAACTCCGTAGATTAGTCTGAACTAAAGATAAATTTTAAGGGGAAATGGAATTCATAATATCACCTTATTTATTATGAGCAATATTTTAATATGAAAATTTTATATATAAAAATGCTATTTTAGGTACCTTTCCATTCTCTGTATAAATGTATCTGAATAGCTCCGTATATTATATTTACACTTTCATGTGTGAATATGTTACCCATATTTCAGATCACTGCATTTTATTCTCTTAATACACTGTTTTTACAACTATTACCTTGTTTTCCAAAGAGAAATGTATTTTGGAGTAGAAATCTAGTTGAATTGTTTGACTTCTCATAACTCTTAAGAAAGAGGAATTAATAACTTTTTAAAGCAAATATACAAGAAAATAAAATATTTTTCCTAATAAAAGCAGTTCTAAGTTCGTTTAGGAAGAAAATGCTAATCTAGCTTTTGTAAGTTAACTTGTCTTAGTAGAAGTAAAAGCCTCTTCTATTTCATTCTAATGACTTTGTTAGAATTCGAACAGTAAGTCAAGCCTCACTTCCAAGTCAAATGTAATATCTTCAAATTGAATGCACTGTGAAATAATTGTCCTATCTTTGAAAAAATTAGAATTATTTTGTGTGCCACTTCGGATAAAGGTTCAAGGATCCTTAAACTGTCCAAATTCTGTTATCAACATCATTGAAATTAGTGCCCAAAGAAAGCATTGTGAGGTATTTTCCTAAACTTCAGAATCTAAAAGGAAAGAGAAGACTGCTTGACACAGAAAAACAAAACTCTAATTCAAAAATAGCCCATTTTAAAAAGGATATTCATATAGTTGTCTATGATGTTTCCAAAGAGTTCTGAACTAATAGGTTGTCTCAAACAGCTGCATAAGTTTTCAGTAATGTATTATAGTAAAAGCTGTAACATTAAAATGGGCTCTAAATTCTGTTCTCAACTGGTGCTTAGAATGTATTTGTAAGTAAGGTCCTTTGCTTGAAGAATCTACAGAAAAGCCCAGAACTTGGCAGCTTCATGCGTAAAGATGTGAATGATTTCTGCCATGAACATGGCAGCCTGACCCAACCTGGGTCACATTTTAATCTTGAACACAAACAGTATTTGACTAAGCAAAGGAACACCTCAAACTAGTGGAAAACAACTTTCGTATTGCTAGAGTGTATTAAATTTGCCCGAGAGTATTACTTGATATCTCATTCATTTGGGGGTTTTTGGGGGTTTTTTTTTTTACTTTGAGATCTGATATAACTGCTTTTTGGAGGAAGCTTTTGGAAGATGGTTTCAATTTCTCTTGATTCTTTGAGTCATCCAACATGAATTTAAAATCCAGGGAGTTGGGGAGGCATTGCCTTACTTTTGATAAGCTTTAAATTGAATGTGTGCAATATCAAAATCTCTATAAATTTACAAGTTGAATAAAGGCATTTCTGGATGATGCTAGTGAGTATCTTAAGTGCTCAGATGTCATGGTCACATTTTCAAATTTGACTTCACTCTTTTGGCATAATTCATCAAGAATGTTACCAGCCAGTGTGCTTGCACACATTTGTGCTTCTATTTAGATCAGTTAGGGACAGCCATCAGGGCTTGGGGTGTGTTGCACTTGTTCTCAGTAGTAGCATATTTCCAGAATGTGAACCATATGGTGCAGCCTTGAATACAACAGTGTTACCCAAAGAAAGTATTCACTTATTTCTTAAAGAATTTCTGGCAAATATGTAGCTTTACTAATGACTTTGGAACAATTGGGATTGTGCCTGTACCAAAGTCTTAATCTGGGATTCTGATTTATTCCATTTAGATATTTCTACTTAAGCTCTTCAGAGGAAAGGTGCTCTTAAAAAATAACCTGAGGTGCTGATACTCACATTAGTACTTTATTTGGATAAATATTCTAGTAAAAAATTATTTTAAGTATTTTGCACAACAGTTTATCCAAATGTTTGATAAACTTATTTTGTATTCCAATGTTTTCTTGATTGAATATGCAATTCTTGTATGTACTAAAATAAGGTTAAGGGACAGTTGAGTTCTACTTTACGATAATATCAAATACCACAAATATTAGTTACTAGGCTATTTTTCTGTACAGCTAGTACTTTTTGAAGAAGTTTAGAAGAGAATCTCATATACCTTCAGTTTCCAAAATGGCAAAACTGACTACAAATTAGCCATTAGTAATATTTTCAGAGCTTATGTGATTAAGGGAGTGAAATACACTAATATTTTTTCACATTCGATTTCATAGTTAGACAAATTGAATTGAGTTTGAAAAACTCAGTTTGAAGTCAGAAGTGATTTTCACCACACAGGACTGTTCTCTTTAAAAATTAAAGTTCAAATCTGGTCTTTTATCATTCTTCGATCCTAGTATTTAACACCCTAATTTATTTTTTTAAAGGCATGCACTTAAGATACAAATAATGGATGATGCAGGCAGTAAAATTCATAGTGTTTTGTTCCATTATGTAGTTTCTGATGCACAATGTTAGGGCAAAGAAATGTTCTTACTTTTTCAAATTATATGCTCATTTCACCACAAAGTGCCCATTTTTATATGCATTTGAGGATTATTTTTGAAATAAGTTCACATTGGAAAGTGATTTCAGAAATATAATCAAAATACATTCTATTTTGTTGGCATCTTGAGATTTCTTGGGTTTTCCATTTTACCATATTCTTTACCACTGAAAATAGTTTAAAGTGCTTTCTTTTTTTGTTTATATATTTTTTTACTTTGGTGTTTTTACTCTTGAGGCTTGTCAATTTTTGCTAGTTTTTTAAAATTAATTTTTTATCTATTTGTGCATTTTAATGTTTGCCAGTTTTTGTTTTAGAAGAAGCTTGCATTGTTAATGTTGTAAAATGTAATAAAATGTATATGCTCTAAACTTAATAGGAACTTAATAAATTATTTGTTTCGATAAGAGGTTCAGGTTAGTGTCCATAAAATTAGGTTATATGACATGAAAACTTTTAAATGGTACAATGTAAAGTTCTTATAGTGTTATTTTTTCCTGATTGATGCCAGTTAGTTTACTGACAGATGTTACTGCTTATGCTAAAGTAAGGTATTTGAGTATTTTTAAGTACTTATTAAAAAGTTTAGTACTCTACAAAATTCTTTAAATATCTTTTGTTCAGATGTGGCTGTAAAGCAAAGATAATTTCATTTCAGAGTTTGCATTTTTAACTTTAGGTTGGTGGAAATAATTATTTGAGAAAATTTGTGGTAAAAATCAGTAAGAGATAAAACTCAACAAGTGACTCTTGCCAAATTAAATTTTATGGTGGTAGGGTGAAAGTTTATTTACCTGAATAATAAGGTAATAGGGCTCTGGCACAAGTACAGGTATCTTGGAGGAGGGCTAGAATCCAGTGTTTGGAATAACAAGGTTCTGTGTTGCATCTCAGTATTTTCATTCACTTCATCCTTTCATAATTGCCTTTGTTATAATGTCACCTAACATTATTAAGCAATTTGATCATAGCAAGTGAGATTTTTTTTTTTAGCATCTAATTTGTAATACATACTTTTCCTATTTTTAGCTTGAGAGTCCAGATTACTAATGCATTTTAGTGATATTGAATAATCCACAATTTTACCAATGTGGGGAAAAAAAAAAAAACATGGAATGAGTATTACCCTCCATCCTCTCCCCAAACATGCTAATTGAACTTCCCTCACCTTCACAACGCAAAGGGAATTTTAGTGAATATATATTTATTTCTTTCAAACGTGTAGAGTGTTTATTTCCATTCTACTACCTCCAAAAGAGGCCGTTTAGAAAGTGTTCAGTGGCAACTTCTGTTAAAGCCATTCCTCCTTTTATAATCTGTATGTATGTTAACCTTGCTTTAAATCTGAGTAGTTTATGCTGTGGTCATTGCACTTAATCTCTCTGATGTTAGAAATTTATAAATTGTGCCAAGATGTTTGGAATAAGAAAATGCAACTGGTAAGAGCAGTGGTAAAAAACAAGTTGGTTTCAAAAAGTTTATTTAGACATTACTTGGCTATTGACACGTTTAAAGCTGCAATAATTTACATATTTATATTGCTCTGCTTTGGAACTGTAACTATATATGCTTGTCCACTATTTTTAATTTTACAATAAAATAAATATTTTGTTATCCGTTAGTTTCAGTGGATATTTTTAATAGAACTTTTTTTAATAGTTGACCCGAATAAAGGGTTTTGTTTTGCAGGCTTAAGGAGTCTATACTTAGAATTGTTATCTAATGGTTCTACCTTAATTTCTTGTGAGAATCTTTCTTTGAAACTTAAGTGAATATTCTCTCTGTCCCAAGAGTCCAGAAGCAGGTAATAAGATATTTGTGAGTTACTGTATATCTATGTAACTTTTTTAATTGGATTGTACTTTTACAATAAATATACAAATTTTACTTGCTTTTGAGTTTTAACAAATCCTTATAACCATCACTCTGTGCTCGTTTCCAGTCTCCACCAGCATTTCCCTTCTTCCACTGTTCTGATCTCTGTCACTATAATTTGCATTTGCCTGCTGTAGAACTTTACATAAATGTTCCGCAGTATGTGCTCATTTGCCTCTGGCGTTTTTCACTGACTGGATGCTTTGAAATTCATATTAACACAAGGATCAAAAGTGTGTTCCTTCTTTTTGCTGACGTATTCTACTGTACGAATATATTATTTGTTTATTAACTCACCTGATGATGGACATTTGAGTTGTTTACAATTTGAGGCTAATAGGAATGAAGCTGTTAGGAATTTTTTAATTTGGCTTTTAAAAATATATAAAAAATAGAAATAAAAATATTCAAGACACTTGTAATTAACATAATCTGAATATTAAACTACCATTTTTTCCATGATTTTTAAAGTGATTTATAATTTTGTGATAACATAAAATTTAGAACTGGGAAACAGTCATACAAAACAGGTTACTAAATAAGGGATGTTTGAGAACCCAAACATTTAATGGGGTGCTGAGAGAATCTTAATCATCCTTGAAGTTCTTTTCACAAGTCTTAATAGTCTAAGTCTGACCACTTTGTTTTCCAAAAGAAGCAATGATGACCAAGAGTGGTTTGGCAAAAGTATTGGAAAGAGCATCTTTTAAGTACAGGTTAGTTTTAAGTACTTTGTGTCATTAAGGGAAAGTTGTTGCTTTTCTGAGCCTGAATTCACTCAGCTAGAACAAA
>NW_011888819.1:9384444-9386303 GCF_000151845.1 Pteropus vampyrus
TATTTGTGAGTTACTGTATATCTATGTAACTTTTTTAATTGGATTGTACTTTTACAATAAATATACAAATTTTACTTGCTTTTGAGTTTTAACAAACCCTTATAACCATCACTCTGTGCTCGTTTCCAGTCTCCACCAGCATTTCCCTTCTTCCACTGTTCTGATCTCTGTCACTATAATTTGCATTTGCCTGCTGTAGAACTTTACATAAATGTTCCGCAGTATGTGCTCATTTGCCTCTGGCGTTTTTCACTGACTGGATGCTTTGAAATTCATATTAACACAAGGATCAAAAGTGTGTTCCTTCTTTTTGCTGACGTATTCTACTGTACGAATATATTATTTGTTTATTAACTCACCTGATGATGGACATTTGAGTTGTTTACAATTTGAGGCTAATAGGAATGAAGCTGTTAGGAATTTTTTAATTTGGCTTTTAAAAATATATAAAAAATAGAAATAAAAATATTCAAGACACTTGTAATTAACATAATCTGAATATTAAACTACCATTTTTTCCATGATTTTTAAAGTGATTTATAATTTTGTGATAACATAAAATTTAGAACTGGGAAACAGTCATACAAAACAGGTTACTAAATAAGGGATGTTTGAGAACCCAAACATTTAATGGGGTGCTGAGAGAATCTTAATCATCCTTGAAGTTCTTTTCACAAGTCTTAATAGTCTAAGTCTGACCACTTTGTTTTCCAAAAGAAGCAATGATGACCAAGAGTGGTTTGGCAAAAGTATTGGAAAGAGCATCTTTTAAGTACAGGTTAGTTTTAAGTACTTTGTGTCATTAAGGGAAAGTTGTTGCTTTTCTGAGCCTGAATTCACTCAGCTAGAACAAACAACTGGTAAAATGTAAACCTGCCGCAGCACTGTCACTTTTGTCCTTGCCTGGGAATTTTCAAACTATTTGTAAAATGATTGTTCTCCCTCATTTGTAAATGGTATTATAGGACCTGGAATTCTTTGCAGGTATCTTAGAGACTGGCAAGTAGGTGTGAGTGTGTTAAACATAATAGGCCGGAGAGCTGCAGGTATAACAATATCCTTTATGTAATTTATACATTGGTATTCTGAATTATTTGTAAAAAGCTCTTAAACGTCTTACTTTTAGAATCTGTTCTAGGTGACGTCTTAGATACTTTTATCTTGAAAATTCCACGTGACTTGCAAGCTTAGATCATTGGGTCTTCTGCCGGTGGTGGCGGCGGTGGCGGTGCTCTGCCTCAAAACCCCATTCCAGTGCTAGGAGAGCACAAACCACCTTCACCTCCAGAAGCAAAGCTTTACAACCCCAACCTCCCTTGTATCTGAGGTACCCCACCTTGACTGGTGACACAAGCTAGGTTGAGGATCCATGTTGAGAGCAGCAGTGTCTGACTATCAATAGATGCAACACCTGATATCCTACATCCAGTAGAGGCTCCTGGCATCCGGTGTTCAGTAGCCATTGCCCTGTGTGAGTTGGTGTCAGCCCCAAGCTGATCGAGAAGGGAAGCTTTTGGTGGTGAGACTCTCCGTTGAAAGAACACACGAGGAGTCAATGTGAGAACGAAACGGCAGGCACAAACTTTATTGCAGGGAGCACACTTCCATGTAAGGGGACCACATGGGCTTTATATAAGTCAGAGAACAATAGTGGCATTCTGCCACATGCAAGATACAACAAGCTGAATCATGCTTACATAAGCTAAGCACAGGCACCCTACTACATTAATATAACATTCTAAATCCGGGGTCCTATCCCTAGCCATGAGCCTGGATCACAGCCAGACCTGGGACCCACAATTTGGCCATGAACCTAGTAGTTGATTACATCAACTTCATTCCTGCCTGGTTTTCAAGCC
>NW_011888819.1:9387743-9426689 GCF_000151845.1 Pteropus vampyrus
TTTTTTTTAAGTTGGGAAGTACATGAATGTGAATAAATGCTGAGAAGACCCATCTAGTGTAAAGGCTAAAGACGAAAGGTAGAAATAATCAAAGGAGCAAAAGTACTGAAGAGATGGAACAGGACAGCACATCTAGAATGGTCTGTCTTTGAAGAGGTTTCAGATCACCTCATGCTTTGACACTAAGAGAAGGCAAAACTGTAGGTGAGTGAGCTTGAGGGCAATTCACTGCAGAGTAGGCTGAGAAAGTCCCTATCTGGCTGCTTCTATTTTCTATGAGAGAAAGAAAAGATGACAGGGTCAGAGGCCCAAGGGATGTGGTGAAGTGCTCAGTAGCTGCTTCCTGAGAAATGAGAGCCAGCTTGGCTACAATAGTAAAGGTTACTGGACTATTTAGAAGAAGTGGAGATTGAAGTCCATGACTCACTGTTGGTTGAATTTCTCTAAATTTGCATTCAGATTTTGTTGCTGTAAATATATACAGAGAAGGAGTATTTTTGCAGTTGGAGTAAACTAAACTGAGAGCAACACTGAAAATAGAATCTGAAACTTGGATAAATTTGTGGCTCAAAAAGAAAATTTACAAAACCTTACCCAATAGATGAAATTTCAAGAGTAGGGGAAAAAATGAGAAATTTGAAAAGCTACTGCAAATAGAATGGGGGTGGGGTGATTAATTATATAGCTTTAATTTAAGAAATAATTTTCAATCAAGTATTTAAATTCATCATCTCAGTATTGGGCTCTATAGGCAACAGTAGACTAAGACTGTTTTGAAGACCAGGACCTTATAAGTCAGTTGGGTAACAAGCTTCAGCAGAGAGAACTGGGGGAAGTGTCTAACCTAAATGAAAAGACGTTTATAGAGGCCTGTCAGTATATAGAATGAGAGAGAAAACCAGGGCACAGCTAAACACAGAGTTTCAGATATGTATCTTCAAAGCAAGGAAAAAGCAATGTAAAAGGAGAAGGGCTTTTCTAGGAGTAAGAGGCAACTGAATTAAAGATGATGAAAAAGAGGAAGTCGTAATGAGCAAGGCGATTGCTAAACTAACATTTGAGAACTTGGCTTCTAACCCTCCTCTCTACTCCTGGCACTGCTTTACCTCTTGTAGACTCTCTTTTATCATCTGAAAAAAGTAAAATTGAACTTGATGATCTTTAGGGGAATTCCAGTTCTAACACTCTATAAGGATAATGAATTCTAAGAAACCAGCAACAGAAAATCACCCCAGTGCATTCATGAACAGGAGAGCTAAGCTGAAGGGACAAAAAGGAAGTGTGGTTTCATTTAAGAAGAAACTGTGAGGTGCTTTTACAGCAAGATATTTCTATGACCATCTGTGACAAAAGAGAAAAGATAGCAGAACCAACTTGGCTCATAAATGGCTATACAGTGCTTTGTATACTGTTTGCAGAGAGAAAAAGGACTATAAGCCTTGACACCTTATAATTCTCCTGCATTCTCATATCAGGGAGAGTACTTTAAGAAGACTGTTCTTTTAGAAATGACAGTGGGATGGATCTTCCACACAATCAAAAGTTGGGTCACCTACAGCACAATTCCTAGAGACTGTCTCAGACATTTCCACCTGTACGTGGAATATGAAAAAAATGTAAAGTCAGTGTGGTAAGCTGTTTAGTAAAACAATTTATTCAGTCAATAGAACTATCCTTTACTCTGAGGTTATATCTTTCCTATCATGGGAGTAGAAAATTGTTCTTTCATGAAGTGGTAACAGAAGATAACAAATTTTCATTTTTGCTTGTTTAGTTTTGAGGGCTTACTTGGTAAAAATTAAAACACAATCTTATGATCTTATGTTGATATATATCAGGGTCCTCCAGAGAAATAAACAAAATCAATAGGTGTGTGTGTGTGTATAGATGGATGGGTGGGTGGGTGGATAAATGATAGATAGATAGATAGATAGATAGATAGATAGATAGATAGATAGATAGATAGATAGATAGATAAAGAGGTTGATTTACTATTTTAGGAAATTGGCTTACAGAATTGTGGGGTCTGGCAAGTCTAAAATTTGCAGAGCAGGCTGGCAGGCTGGCAATTCTGGCAAGAGTTGATGTCGATGTTGCAGTCTTGATTCTAAAAGCAATCTGGAGACAAAATCCCCTCCTCTTCGGGGACCCTCAGTCTTTTCTCTTAAGGCCTTCAACTGCTTGAATGAGGCCCACCAACATTAGGGAGGGTAATATGCTTTATTAAAATCTACTGATTTAAACATTAATCATATCTAAAAAGTACTTGAACAGCAACATCTAGACTGGTGTTTGACCAAACAACTAGGCACCCTCACCTATCCCAGTTGACCTTTATAACTGACCTCTATTTTTTCATTTTATTTGAATGCTCCATGAATTTGTGAAGTCTGCAAACCATGGATCTGGCATTACCCCATGCAGACAGCTGCCTCTAAGCAGCACTCCCCAAAACTCTGGATTCAGGTCTTCATGATCTCCAGAGAAGGAAATGCACTCAGGAAGCTCTTATACTACTCTAAATATTCCATGTGTTCTAAAAGGGCTTAGAAAAACAACTTTTCATTATTTCTCTAAATAATCCTTTGTGTAACAAAAGCAGTTACCTAATTATTCTTTTTACTCTTAATCTGGTGTTGGTCTTAAATTATTTAAAGATTGAGTTTTAATCAAAAAGTTAAAGATATATACAGCTCCTAGTAAACATTTACCCAATAAATTTGGTCTCCTACCGCCACCCCATAAATAACTCTCCAGAGAGTTATTTTGTATCAGAGAAAGATATAACTCATTCTCAACCTCTACCACCCCAAAGCACACATTCTTGAAACAAATATATATAGTCCTGGGTGGTAGAAAGAGCTTGAGAACCACCCCCCGCCCCAACCACGACCAGCTATGTAAATAACTGAGACTAAAGAAGGCAGTATCTGGACCCCCTGCTAAGTTTTTCTCCACTGTTGCTGCCACATTGCTTCTCACAGAAGAACCAGGAAAATGTGGGGCCTTGTGCACTGCTGCCGCCCTACAGAGATTAGGGGAGCTTCCCCACTCAACAGAAAAGAAAATGCAGGGGAGCTGAGCTAGTGACCTGCAAACCCACATTACCTGTGCGAACAAAGTACGGGACACATCCTGCAGGGTTACATTGCATTTCATCCAAGTACAAACAGAATTTGTCCAATATTGACACAGATTGGTCTCATCTCAGAGAATAAAGTGAACTTGTTGCAGAAAAGATCCAAAATCAGACTGGCGAGAAACCAAGCAGCACACGCAGATTTAGAGAACTCAGGTTTATTACTCTGGCAGTCCCAGAGGAGCTAGTGCTCTGAAGATCTGGGCCCAGAGCTCAGTTGCAACATTTCTTATATAGACCCTTTTTGGCATGGGCTGATTGGTTATTTTGTCCTCAGCCCATTACAAAGCGTCAGGAGTTGCTATGGGTTACCAGCAGTTACAAAGTGGTACACAGCCCAGAAGTTGCTAGGGGGAGAAAACAGTTATATCTGTTGCTTAGACAGATCAAACAAAATGGAAGATGAGTCTTTAGTCAGTTTCGAGTACAGCCCACGCAGCAAGCATATTTACAGAGGCAGAACAGAAAGCTGATTAGCCTTTTGAATGAAAATTCCTCTTCAAACCTACGTGTGAGATATATAAATATCATAGGAAATCACTAAATGTGTGATGCTAAAGGGACCTTTGAAGGGCTCATAGCTTTGATTTGATTTTGTTTTATTTTAGGAGAGCTCTTTCTCAAAAAGAAAAAAAAAGTCCTTTGAGAACAACTAAGGTGTAATGTATATGAAAGTAGAGCCGCTGCTGCTCTACATGAAGGAAAATGGAGATAATTTAAGCCTCCCTCACATCCCTCTCAGTAACATTCCCCAGCTACCTGAAACTGCCACCATGAATCCTGAAGCAACCGAGTGACCTACAGAACCCTGGGTATCTACAAAGTGCCATTTAGAAACTGCTGATCTAGTTTCACTCCCTTAGATGACCTAAATTGCTTAAGAGACTTGCAAGCAGCCTATAGACCTTATTGTCCACAGAGGCAAGGACCAAACCCAAAATCTCCTGATTCCATTTCCAGAGTTCCCATGATATGATGCCACCTCCATCTGGGCTCCCAGGCTTTCTATCATACAAGATCTTCTGTCTAATAGAATTGTAGGCTACTTCTCTACACTCCAGTGGAACACAGACACAGCCAGGAGAGGAAAACACAGGGAAAAGTTGGAACAAGTTGTCCCTGCTGAGTAAAGCAAGCTTTGGTACAAGACACGTGCTAGCGAATCCAGAAGGCATCTTACATTCCTCATTCTGGAATGCAACCAGATTAGGCTCTGAGAGCAGCTCCCATCACAGCCTATATACAGCAAGTGACTTTCTTATATCAAAAAGCCAGTTTCAGCAAAATTCATTCTTAGGAAATATCAAAACTTATAAATTCCCATTGCTAATACTAAAAAAAAAAAAGAAGGAAAATACATACGTACCCTACTGATCCTAACTTGTTCTTCAAAGCAGAGGTACTAAAGTCATATAAGCATATGATCGGGAGCCTGTGCACCACGTGGGTAGGACTTCCTCTGTCAACAGAAGGAAATGGCAAAGCCCCAAATGTCCCATAGTGTATTATATATTATATTACTTATGTTATCTTTTGCAGAAATGACATATTGCTGTACCACACCCTAGAACTAATGAGAAGGCTAAAGTAGCTAGACCAGCAAAGAAGTTCATTAAGAAGCCAAATTCTAATCATATACCTAAGTGAATGTGAAATGGAAACCTAGTTAGATACAAAGAAACTTTAGATACAAAGATTTGAAACTGTTAGCTAAATAACCCTCTTGCTCATTACCCCTAACTTGATGCTCATTAGGAAAAAAAGGAGGACCTATACAATTACCCACTGCTTGATTTCCTGTTTTGCTAACAGACAGGAAGAGAAATAGAGACTGTGGCCAAGCAAGAATTCGTGCCTGAGTGCAGCCTACAGCTCGGCCAGTGTCTGGGTGTGCTGAGTTATTCTGACCAGTCAGCTTTAGTAAAATCTCATTACTGGAGATGCTAGAAATAGCACCAACAAAATGCCCTAAGAAAATTTTAAAACGTTGTGTTGCCCTTTCCTTCGGGAACAATTCAGTCCAAGATTTATATTAGGTGAGACAAACAAGGTAGGTGTCCAAAGGGGTGTAGGAAGGTGTCAGGCATTAGAGATGGAGCAGGTGAGCTTGGGGATGATGCAGGCTATCAGGCTGCCAGAGGGATAAGGAGAGCACCCATAGGGGCATCGGAAGGGATGAGGGCCTGGATGTGGGATGTCGGAGCCTCAGTGGGCTGAAGAAGGCATCTTTGGGAGAGGAGGCAAAATTGGCAATGGAAAATTGGTTACATACACAGATTGATCAAATAAGTAAAAGTCATTTAAAATAAAGGCTATTAAGGATGTGGTGTGGCCCCTATGCACAACACATCTTGTGCCTCAGTTCTTAAAGCTGCTATTAAATTGCTAGCCTGCTGCTGAACTTGGTTAAGCCCGAGCCATAAACATCCTGGAACAACCACTGCTCTATGGACACAGTATGGACAATACTGGCTCCCTGTAGGTTTTACCTCCTCCATTCGCATGTTGGAACTAACCAATCCCTGTTAACCTAGCTCGCAATCTTTCATTTGCATGAAAGAATTATACCATGTAGTTTTTGCCTTTATTAACCCTGCCTTTCTCTGCTCTCTCCAGAGCCCAGTTCAAATCGTTAACTAAATCTGTGTCTCTAGGATTCCAACGCTTTAAATAAACTTATTTTACAGCCTCAGATCTTTATTGGTTAATATTACAAACCATTCTCCACCAAATCAGGGCCCTTTGGGGAAATGACTAGCTTTGGGGGAAAGGAAAGAACAAGATGAGTTATTTCGTCCCAAAAAGTATAGAAGTGCTTAAAAAATTACATAGGCATGGCAAGACAACTCAGGAGCTATGCTGAAAAGATTCCATTGGCCAAATCAGACATAATTTAAGTGTCAAAATAATTAGTGAACCGTTGAATAAAATAGAAAATGTGTCCATACTGATTTTTAAAAATTAATAAATTGAGAGTTCGTCATGAGCAATGGGAGAGTTACATAATCTCAAAATACCTACACCTAAATGATCGTTACTTACAAAGAGGAAAAGAACTTCAAGGTTCCACCTTCATCAAGTGGTCAAAGTGATGCTAAGGAGTGAGGGTGAGGTGAAAAGAGGCAAAAGATTACTATTTTCCATAATAATTTCATAATACAATTTTAAATGACAAAGTATAACTGATAAATTAAATTGAAAAAATTTTAATAAAAATTCTTGTCTATTCTTAGGTCTTATTCACTGAAAGCTAGAAAATAACAAATGTCAATTAAGACTTCTATAATAACATACTGCTTGAAACAAAAAATAAATGAAAAGAATTTTTCAAAGGGAAAAAGATATCACATAATGGCTCTCAACACAAATCCTGATCCTTAGAGTTTCAAAGGATCATAGGAGCAATAGGCTACTTCACAGTTTTACCAGTGTGAAAAAATCAATTCTAAAGTTAGTGAATGCTATTATTAGTTATTATAGATAGTAAAATACTATTTAGCATTTGTAGAGTTACTGAAGGATAAGCATTGTTCTTAGTGCATTATCACATTTAACTCATAATTTCTCAGTGAGGAAAGTACTGTTATTATCCCTATTCTACAGATGAGAAAACTGAGGTACTGAGAATTTAAGAACCTGGCTCCACATCACAGTTAGAGGGCTAAACTCAGTAGTTTAACTTTTGAGCCTATGTGTTTAATCATCACACCAACAGTTTTAATCCCTAACTCTAACCCTTCGTTCTCTTTCTCCTCACATTTAATCAGTTATCAAATCTATTCATATCATCCCCCCAAACTTCTCTAGGAACTTTCTCTGCCAGTATGACTACCTCGACCTTAATTCTAACCCTCCTATTTAATGCCTTGGTTATTAAGGAGACTTCTGATTACTCTCTGCTATGCACTGAATATTTGTATCCCCTCAAAATTCTTATGTGGAAGCCCTAGTTAATTCTCGTTATACTTTTCTATGAAACGTTCTTTCCAGCCAATTCCCTAAACACATCTTATATGGCCCCTTTTCTCTGCTTCTATATATGCTCTTGGGCTATTTCCAGAATGCTCAGCGCCCCTGCTTCTCAATCCGGAAATTCTTCTTTACCTTTTAAGACCCATTCTAAGTATCTAATCCTCTAAAAAGATTTCTCCAAATTTCTGTGCTTCCATTAACTATTTGCTTACAGCTCTATTGTGGCAAGCATTTTTTTGTCAGTTTCAGCCAAAAACTGAAAATGCCCTAAGAGCAAGGACAGTATCTCCTCGTTTTTTGTATCTTCATCCCTTGCACATAGACAGGTAGTTAGTAGATGCTCATTAAATTAATGTCAAATTAATGTATGAATTAAATCTATAAATACACTCCAAATTTTGATATCATTAACTTTGGCTAAAGTAGTAGATAATTTTAACAAATAGAGGTTTATTTTAGAGGTAATCTTGCTTATCTAATTTCATAAGGTTGCCTTTTTCCTACAGTTCCACATCCAGTTCACTGATCAACTAT
The DNA here is from genome assembly GCF_000151845.1 of Pteropus vampyrus. Classification (NCBI taxonomy): domain Eukaryota; kingdom Metazoa; phylum Chordata; class Mammalia; order Chiroptera; family Pteropodidae; genus Pteropus; species Pteropus vampyrus. The sequence continues at coordinate 9,395,389 of NW_011888819.1, forward strand.
CAAACTGAAGATAGCTTGTCATTACATCTGCAGTGAGTCACTTGCCTGGGGAAAAGTACATGTCAGGCATTTGCATTCTGGCCTTTTTTGGCCTTTTTTAAGGTAAAAGCACTTTTTTGTTTTCAGAATAGAGTAAGACTCTTAAAAACTAAAACAGTAAATTCAGTGCTGATTATGGTCAGTGATGAAAACCTGGTGTCAATTATAAAAAATGTACAGTTTTTGGAGGTGCATTCCTGGTCTTGGGCTGGTATCTGTGACCATTATCACCACCGATGAGGTGCCAAACACTAAAGTCCCACCCATTTGACTTGTGCAAACAGAGCCTATAACAAGTTATTTGGACAAGACATTTTCTTTGAGAAGATCGTCAGCTGCTAACTATATCACTGGGGACCTTAAAACTTCCACTAGGAAAAGAGGCCCAATATTTGTATGAAAGGTCCTTCTGGGGCAGGATGGTAAGAGTGATGGCTAAGGAGAGATCACTTAGGAGGCACCTACAATAGTCTAGATGTCTAGATGGTCTTCCTCAATTTAATCTTGTTCTGTTTTGTACAGTAATGGGCTATAAAGGCTTGTAACATAGGAGCAATATACCCTAGGTGTGTAGTAGACTCTACCATCTAGGTTTGGATAAGTACACTCTATAATGTTTGCCCACAATGAAACTGCCTAATGATGCATTTGTCAGAATGTATCCATTTTTTTGAAGTACAGATTGCCACATTAGAGACACATGTATGAACACATACACACACACTTTCAGTTTATGTGTTTACCAGCATAATGTAGTATTTTTGAACCTACAGGTTAGGTTCTCTTCTGGGTAGCAGTGGTATCAAAGAAAGAGCTCTCAACTAAAAGATTTCTGACCAGAGGAACTTGCAATAAATGAGAACAGGAAATAAAAACAAAAAGGTACACAATAATTACCATGCGCCATAAGTTGTTCTAGCGATTTACATACATTAAATGAGTTATTTTCTTTAACAAACCTAAGAGATGGGTATTGTTACTTTACAGATGGGAAACAGACACACCAAGATTGATTTGACCGCATCATGCAGGTGGTGGAGCTGGGATGTGATACCAGGCATTCTGGCTAAGAGGGTCTGCGCTTTTAGCCACTAGCTCCAACATTTAGTAATTGTAGTATCTATTTACAAAATGTACTGTTTTTGTCAGCTCTTTTGAATTTTCCCATTTGTTTGGGTTTTTAAGCATGAACAGATTTGCCTTTTGACCAGCCCTCATGCTAAAGAGTAGCTAGCTAGCTAGCTATATGAAAGGAGAAACTATACATTCACGTAGTCATGTGATATTAATAAAATGGACCGGATCATAGATGATATTTTAGTTTAAAAAGTAGGAGACAACTAATAAAAGATGCTGTTTCTTCAGCCATGATTCAAGTGTCTATTCATAAACCTATCCTTAGGTCATAAAAACTCCCATTTTGTAACAGGTATATAAACAGACACTTCCTATAATTTAATGACTCTACACCCCATCACCGTCTGTATCACTTCAATATCAACAAAATAAAAAATGCTTCTCTTAAAAACCAGAAAGTAAAAACCGTGTTGAAATCACTGCAGATTTAACTACTCTGCTGCCCGAGTGTTTTCTCTTTGGGAAAGCTCTTGAAGCATAATTCAACTCAATCATAACTCTTACTACATTACATCACTTTACACTAACAATCAACACAAATTAATGTTCAGAAATTAAACCGAGTGAGAGAAGTCGAATATGCTGGATGAGAGGAGGCTTGCAATTCTTGAGTGTCTAGCAACCTGATCTCAGCAAAAATGTCTGGTAAACTCGATTTGCCTTATGATTTCACAGTTCCACTTTCACCTAGATTAGACTTCAGGATTTCATTTCTTTCCCCAGAGCGAGAACTAATTCGACTGTATCTGTTTCTCAGCCTGCAAGTTGTACGGGGGCAGTGAACTAGAGTATATTGTGTCACTAAACTATATAGCAGGCAGTAAATTACATGGAGAAAAACAAAAGCAGAATCTGCTAAGCGGGGTGTGTGTGTGGGGGTGTGGGTGTGGATGTGGGTGTGGGTGTGTGTAAGAGAATGACTGACTCTACCTTACTCTCAATGAGCAAATAGTGAAACATTTCTTAAGAATTTGTCACCATACTTCATCTTTATTTTGTCTTTAGTTCAGCTATAGAAAGAAACAAGCTCCACATAGGGGAAGGTAAGCTGAAAGAACACTGGTGCTCTAACAGTTGTGACAGTTATCAAATAAACCCTGTTTCAGTAACTCTTAGCATTTTGTTTTTACATCCACAGACAAACACACCAGAGAGAGAATCAAACTCCAATATTTCAACCTTCTCAGCTTTCCTGAAACTGCTGAGTGTTGGCAACAGCATCTTTTGTTCATAGAGTTCAAGTTTTTCAGGCAGAGGTGATGGGGGAAGAAGGAGACAAAGCAATGCCATAAAATAGACAAAAACCAACCACAGCCCCAATAAGGTAAAGACTATGGGGGTGGGGAAATGAATGGTAGTTCCCTAGGAGGCCGAGAGTATTCGCCTCCCATCAAACCTATTTCTAACTAGTTGCTTCAACCCACTCCCACTCCTAAAAGTGGAGCAGAATTTGGGAGATGAAGGCCACAGCATGTGTTCTAAATAGGGAAGCACAAAACTCAGTAGCATCTCTGCTTCCTTCAGTAATGACATGAGCAATCACCAAAAGATCCTTAAGAAACACTCATGTGTGTCACACTAGCAAACAATGTTGAAGGAATAAAATTGAAGTGACATCATCATGCATCATGAGATGAGAATTAATGTTTTAATTAAGTAGATAGGGAACCTGAGGTTCTAAGACTTTCTTATATCTTTCTTATGCCCACAAAGCTTCAAAGTCTCTATGTAGCAATTCTGAAAACATGAAAGCTGCTCAAGGTCAAAACCACCCATTGCACTAACTCGGGATCTTTGAGAGCCTCCCTTTTGAACAAGTTCTCAGGCTCTAAAGAATTGGAAGGATTAAATTTTGTACCTTGTTTAGGAAAAAAAAAAAAAGGTCAAATTAAAATGTTTCCTAAAATTAATATAGTCATAAGTCTTAAATGTTACATGGTTTCTTTAGAAACAGATGCCTTTCACCGCTGGAGAGAGAGTTAGGGAAGACATTTGCACTACAAGTGACGAAAAGCAACAATTTTTGTCAGAAGAAAAGGGACTTTTACTAGAAATTCAAGAATTCAGAAATGTATAAAGGTCCATGAATTTCAAAGATTGTTCACCTTTAATTTTGGTGAGAAAACTAATTAGCTCTTGCCCAAGAGGGTTCTATAAAACAAGGTTTTTTCAAGGATAAAAATAAAAGTGAGAAAAAAAGAAAACAGTATACGGGGGTGGGGAAGATAGCAATTATGCTCGTTAATAAAAATATTAGAGAGCAGTCTGCTCACCATGACAAATAGAACCATGTAATCAAAACAGTTATATCTCAAAATGGGCAATAGCAGAGTGCCTGAGAGAAAAAATAGGAAATAGAAGCATGTGCTGCTCCCAAACATTTTTTAGGCCATCTCTTAAATCCTAGCATCTTGATATGTTTGCTCTAGAAGGAACATTAGACATCCTTCCATCCTGACTGACATACAGTAAGTCCGTACTTACCCATGGTTTTGCTTACCCACAGACAAATGAGGTCTAAAAATATTAAATGGAAAATTCCAGAAATAAACAGTTAATAAGTTTTAAATTGTGTGCCGAGTAGCATGATGAAATCTCACACCTTCCCACTTCATCTTGCCCAGGAAGTGAATCATCTTTTTGTCCAGCGTGTCCATGCCATATACACTACCTGCATGTTAATCACTTAGTAGCCTTCTTGGTTATCAAGTCGATTATCATGGATTGCAGTGCTTGTGTTCAAGTAACACTATTTTACTTAATAATGGACACAAAGCACAAGAGTTGTGATGCTAGCCATTCAGATATGCCAAAGAGAAGCCATAAAGTGCTTCCTTTAAGTGAAAAGGTGAAAGTTCTCAACCTAATACAGCATTTTATCATTTCACGTCATCATAAGAAAAAGAGTGAGTACTGTACAATAAGATATTTTAAGAGACCACATTCACACAATTTTTTTATAGTATATCATTATATTTGTTCTATACTATTATTCATTATTATTAATCTCTTACTGTGCCTAATTTGTAAATTAAACTTTATCATAGGAAAAAAACATAGTTTAGTAGGGTTTGGTACTATCTGTGGTTCCAGGTATCCACTGGGGGTCTTGGAACGTATCCCCTTAGAAGAAGGGAGACTACTGCACTTAGATGTTTGAGGCCATTTCCAGGGAGCCCAGCCACTGCTCAGGTACACACCTTTTGTGAAATCTGTCTCAATTCCTTAGGCAGAGGGAGAAGACTCTTCTGCTAAATTCACAGAGCCCTTTCTCATTTTCATGTTGTACTGGGTTCCACAAATCATCTTCTTTCGATCTCATTCTTTTGACATCTAGGCATTAGGACCACACAGGTGGCATGTCAACATGACACCTGACCTCTGTGTGGTGTACTCCAACCCATTATCACAACAGAGTAGTGAAATCTAAATAGTGATTGACCTTCAAGTGCTACTGTCCTTCCTCTGGGAGTTAAGAAATACGGTAAAAGGATTTCTTTGGATTCCTTCACAGGCTCAAGGGAGCAACAATTTCCAAACAATGCCAGCAATGAAAGTTAGTCTTGTCATCAGTCATAGTCCATTGACACGCTGGCACAGTCCAACTGTTTTTAGAGTCTATCAAATATCCTCCTGGGTAAACAGATCAGGGCTAATTGGACAAAGAGATGAGGAATAATTCTGTTACTATACTCACACAATTACCATGGGTCTCACAATCTGGTGCCTCAACCTGAAGCATCACATCACCTGGGAATTTGTTAGAAATATACAATCTCAAACCTACTGAATTAAATTCTGGGGGTGGGGCCCAGCAATCTCAGTTTTAATAATCTATCTAGGTGATCCTGATAGCATTGAGAACCCCTGGCTTATTAGAAACAGAAGAAATAATATTTTCCAGTTATAAATATATAGCATCGGTTATAATAAATGTCTTCCACCATTCAACCTATTTTATTCATTCATTTAATTCAATCAAAACTGCTTTTATGCTTAGGCTAAATATATATAGTGTGTGTGTGTGTGTGTGTGTGTGTGTGTGTGTGTGTTTAAGGCACTGCAGTGGATATAAGGGTAATGGCTCATAATCCAATGCAGGGGAAGATGAGAGGCAAATTCGTAAACATGAATAGCTCTGCCTGGAATGTCGGATGAGAAGGAGGAGAAAGTGCAGCACGAGTTTGGCCAAAGGAGAGATTACATAGTTTGTTGGGGCAAAGTTAGGGAAAATTTAATGAAAGCACAGTGCAGCTATAATTTTGACATGTAGTAAATAGGAAAGAGAATCTTCCAGGCCCAGGGATAGCATAAAGACATGAGGTAGAAAAGAATAGAGTGTGTTTCCAGATGAGCATCTAATTCCGTTGTGTCGGAATGTAGAGTCTATGAAAAGGTTTAATCTGAAAATAAGCCAGAATAATGGTGTGAGAATGACTTTCAGAGGTAGGGCTCTGAGTGGGAGGCAGAGTTTTGGCTTCTGCAAGTGAGAAGGGTCCCCTGAGGCCTGTAATGGAGGCAGGTAGCACTGCCTCCTCAAGGTCCTGCTCATTCTTTGCCATGTGGGGTCCCAGGGCAAACACTTGGGCTCTCTGCGACACTGTTTTGACAAGAGAAAAACATGTATCTCCATTTCATAGGTAGAATGAGCCAGGCAGAAAGGAGTCTTGAGCCATTTGGAGGTGGAGTTATATTGCCAGGCCTGCCCCTGTGGCACCAGACATTTCTTCATGGCTCTTGTCAGCCAGTGCATAAGTTGCTATTTATAAATTGCCTTTTTATTCTTTCACATCAGAATCCTTCGTGGTGACCATTTTTTTAAGTCAAGAGTAATTTGTACTTTGGAAAGTTTTCCTGAGCAAGGCTATGTTTAAGCTTCCACTTTTAGACACCAGACTTCTAACTCATTTCTCTCCACCCTCATCTTCTGTGTGGTGTCACAGATGGACTAATCAGTAGCCACAGGCCTCTTTAAATCCAGGGGCAAGAGACATCCATGACAGCAAGATGGGCCCTGAGGCGAGACAGGACTATCATTTATTAACTACCTTTCTAGCTGTTTCTGCCAGTTTTATAACACTCGCTCTTCCTGACTTTTCTGAGGCTAGAAATATGGGCAAATAAGTTGCAAAAAGCAAAAAAGAGTCAATTAAAAAATATGTATATGCTTGGTAAAAATATTTATCTCTTGAATGTTAGTTCTTGAGGCAAAGACCATCTCTGGTTAATTCTGTTCAGCAGTCATGACATAAAGTAATGTGATACTTTGAGGACCTCATTTAAGAAGCAATACTAAAATAGCTGAGAGAATGTAAATTAGTACTACCTCTATGTCCAGCAAGTCAGCAATGCCCATTAAAACTTAAAATACAATGTGAGCCAAAGTTATACTTTTAGGACTTTATCTTACAGATATACTTAAATAAACAAATTGGCTCTATGTATTCAATAAGATTTTGTTTGTGTTAATAATTCTTTTTTTTAATTTAGAAACTGGTTAAATAGAGTATAGCCATGGAATACTTGGCAACCAAAAAGAATGTGGAAGCACTTTACGTACTAATGTGAAGAAAACTCTAATACATAGTTTTTCACAAATGGAAAAGGCAGCACAGCATGATCAGTATATTACCAAAAAAATCAGGAAAAAGAATTTATATATATGTTTACTTATACAAAAAATATGTGTACAAAAAGAAATATAACAAGGATAGGAACTTGGGGGCCTGGACATGTGTTGGGGGACACTTTTCATTGCATATCCTTTAGTTCCTTTTGAGTTAAGAGCTGCATCGATGTATTATCAATTTAAAAAAATAAATGTCGCCATAAAAAAATTTAAAAATTAAAAATTAAAAAATAAAAATAAAGTAAAATAAGAATTCTAAACAAGATTAAAAAAACAAATTAGTAACTTGAAAAATAAAATAGAAATTCTAATTTTTTGTAAAATAATCATTCTAAAAGACTCAGTTTTGAAACCTTTTTTTCCTAAAAGCACAACGAAACTTCTCTACTTTATAAATAAAAAGTACTTTAAAATCCTGCAAAGTAAAACAGGATGAACCAAGTATGCTTCTTTACCCTTGCCCCAGAGACACAAGGCCAAAGACATGAGCCAAGAAGGAAAAAGTCACTGGAATACTGATCATGAAAAAGAAGGGCAATGTGTGAAAGTTTGAAAGGGGAGGCTACATTAAGCTGAGAATTTATTTTGATATCCCTTGTTTCAAAAATATCATTGGACTTGGTAAATTACAGACCACACAAAAATGTAATGTCCGTAAAAATAAACCAATTGCTCAATAAAAATTAAGCAGTCACTCACTCAACAAACACATATGATTTTGTAATGAGACCAAAGAGAAAGTCATTGCATGTGACCTCATAAAGACAACACCATGCCATGTAATAAATAACTGACCTAACAATAGCCTTAGAGTAGCCACTGGAAGCTCACATTGCTGTTATTTAAGTCTTTGAATGTAGACAGACGTTATAATCACAAAACATACTTGAGTTTTGAGACCAAACTTAATTGTACAAGGGACCAAAAGAATGGAATCTAGATAAGCAGCTCTGCCATGATCTGTTTAAGGTAAGGATGGATTTCAGATCACCAGAAGAAAAGAAGGACTGCATATTCTATTGTGCTGCTGTAGGCCAGAATGATGGGCTTTAATCATCAGCAAAGCTAGCACTGAATTAACATCCCTTAACACCAGCTGACGAGTGTTTCCATCCCCTGTGGAAGTAGATCTAGCTACTTCTGCATAGAACTGACCTGATGAGAGAGTCAAGGTTTCTCTCAGGAACATTTTAGACCCATTCCAACATGTGCATGAATGGAGGATTGATGCTCAAAATTTGACCAAAGTTTAATATTTTTGCCTGGAAAAGATAAAGACATATATTTCAAAAGTTTATCTTAGTCATTTTTTGAAACCAGAAAAGCACACAGAGAACATTTAAATTTGAGCAAATGGCTTCATGATAAAAGACCAAAAATAAACTGGTTGCAAAATGTATGTCTTGATAACTAAATCAGTTGACTTACATGGATGTAAGCAAAAATCAGTTAAATGTTAGAGGATACTTAAATAAGAAAGCTGAAATGGCTATATTTTTCTGGAAGTTATTCTTTCTGGCAGTGTATCAGTTAGAATAAGTTTCAGCCTCATTTAACAGGAAAACCAAAATAAAAGTGGCTGAAACAAAATAATTTTATTTTTCTTTCACATAAAAGTAATCTAAAGACAGACAATTCAGGGACGATACAATGACTCCCTTAGTCACCAGGATCCAAGGTTCTTCATATCTCTTCCTCAACATCTTATCCATCCTAAGGTGCTTTCCAACTTCAAAGTCACCCAGATAGTACTAAGAGAGGAGAGGAGGCATCTGAAAAATGCAAAGGAAAGGACATGCAGAAATGACCGACTCAGCCGGTTAAAGTCCATTCCTGACTGACCTCTCCTCTCCTCCAGGACTCTCCAGCTAACATATTTTCCCATAGCTACCTCCCCGACCTCAAGGCCTCTCCAGCTCATATCTGTTGATTCATTGCTATCCAAATAATGTTCTTCCTTATCTCTGTAGCTGTGTAGGAATAACAAGACTGTATTAAACTGCTTGTCATGTTACAATCAGGGCTCAGCCTTTGGATAGGAATCCACTGAGCGGGTGCCATCATCAATAAGTGCTACTTTCTGCTTATAGCCTTGGTGTCCCATCTCTCCATTCGAGAATCCTATAACAGTGCTGATAACACCAAGGTTGCAGGTTCTACCAGGCAAATGACCTGTAAATAGATAAGACTAGTAGTCTGGAAATTCCTCTCCCCTTGCAGCTCCCCCCACCTGAAGCTCCCCCTCCCCATCCTGACTCATGAAGCACACATGAAACCTCAGACAAAGGAATCATGCACCGCTTGCATGGACACTGCAAAGGTATATAAGCTGTAATTAATCTAACCAAAGGGAGCTCATGCTTTGGGTCTGTTCAAAGCCCCACGCTCTCTGCCAGCATTAAATTCTCCTTCCTCTAACAAAGTTGTATGGGCATCCAATTTCCTCCATCAGGTGTCGCTTCCTGCAACAGTACAAGATGGTGGCTGCAGCTTCTGCCAACATGCCCGAATATGAAGAGAAAGGAGGAAAGGAAGCACAACCCCCAAGTGAGTGTGGGGGAAATAAAATTAAAACCAAAATCTTCTATCGATCCAGAAATCCTCTCCACAAAGGTATTAGATAAAGAAATAAGCATTAAACGATAATGTGATGCACAGGGAATCTGATATGAGACTGCAAAGACAGACAGACATGCCATCTTTCACCCACATAGCCAGGCAGACACGACCCATTACATACATGTTCTCAAGGTAAACAACAACTAGTCCTAAAGTCAGCAGAGTGGATAGCACCATTTTATTTCACATAATTCATCCTAAATTTACCTGGCAATTGAGGTGCCCATCTGTTTAGTTAATTGACTTCATACAAAGGAAAAACAAACTTCTCACATCTTTGTGATAGGAGGCAGTTTTACAAATTGGAGCCAGGTCAAAGTTAGGCTCTTACCTCTTGCTGAAACTTGGAGATAGGGCACTATCTTCCTTGAATGTTTACGAGGAAAGGCAATGATTCCCAAGTTTTTGAGAAAGCTATTCTTGAGTTGATAAGCTGACCAAAGGCCTATCTAGTTTTCAAAATAATTTATAAACACTTTGAAGAGAAGAGAAAGTACTTCCAATTCCAAGTTTTGGGGAATCTCTTCCCTTATTTTCAACAGGGAGAATTAAGCTTCATAACTTTTAATTTTTATTTATCCTTACATATATCAACAGCCTTTAAGGGATGGTCCCATTTACAACAGCAACAAAAATTATAGAATACCTCGGAATCATCTTAAAGCGAAATGAACAAAACCTGAAAGTAGAAAATTTTAAACCCTCTGGGGTACACAAAAGAAGAAGTGATCAAAAAGTTTTCTCATACTTGGTTTTAGTATGAGAAAAAAAAAAACCTACATCATATAAATGTAAACTACTCATAAGTTTTTTTATCCTTTTAATACAATAAATGACTTTTTTTTTTTTAACGAGAAAAGATAACATTGAAGTTCATTTCAAAACAGTAAGTAGGCAAAAACAGCTAAGAAAACTGTGACAGTGAAGAGTAACAGGAGGACTGGCCCTTCTAGATGCTGAAATATGTTATAAAGCCTTAAAAGTTACAGCAGTGTCGTCTGGCCCATGGATACACAGATCAAGTCACAGAATAAAATGTCCAAAAATAGACCAAAATGCATAAAAGGATTAAGGATGATGAATCAGATCGACAAGGAAAAGACAAGCTATCTAATACATGCTACTGGGACCAACTGGGTGGCCATTTGGGGGGGGGGAACTTTAAATATAATTCAAGTCACACGATGTACACCAGAAAAAGTTTGTAATAAAATCAAAACTTTAAAAAAAAAAATTATAAATGTACTAGAAGAAAACAAGGAAAGACCCTTTCTGACTATGACTCCAACATCCAGAAGTCTTGGAAGACTGATAAATTCAACCACATAATCAAAACATCTGCATGACAAAATAAGAGAAACCAGAGAATCAAAAACCAAAAGCTTAGAAGCAAAATCAGAAGACGAATGCCAAATTGGTAAAGATATTTGAAATTTATTGTAGACAAAGATTTAATATGCCTAAAATATAAAGGTTTCAACAAATAAGCACAAAAGCAACAAAAATGGATAAAGGTTATGAATAGATAATTCATCAAAAAGGAAATGTAAATGGGTCTCAACTATATGAAAAAGAAATACAGGTTAAAACCGTCATTTTTACCTGTCAGGTGGTTAAAAAGCCAAAAGTTTGATAACACATGGTGTTGATTAAACTGTGAAAAAATAGGCACTCTCATACATTCGTGGAGGGGTTAAAACTTGACACAACACCTAATGGAATGTAATTGGATGACATCTACAGGAATAACAAATTCATAACATTCTCTTCGAATTAGCAATTCCAATTTTAACATTTTATTCTACTGAAATACTTGCACATATGTAAAATTGTATATGTACATAGTTACTCACTGTAGCATTTTTGTAATAGCATAAAATTGGAAACAATCCAATAAAATATGCAGTTTTAAAAAGAATGAGGAACTATTTGTGTATTGTTATATAATTATCTGCAAAATATACTAATAAATATGAAAAAAGATGTAAAACAATTTGCATAGTATGCTGCCTACCATTTATGCAAAAGAGGCAGAAAATAACATTTGTATTTGTTTAAATATTAATAAAATTAATTTCCATTTCTCTCCCTCTCCGCCTCCCCACCTTCTTCCCTGTTCCCCTCTCCCCCACAAATATACAATAAAAAGTTCAGGATCAATGAAATAAATGTGGATATTTTTTAGGAGGGAGGCGCTATCCGGGGCAGCACAGGATGGGGGGAGAACAGAGACTTCTCCATGTACAGATTTTTATAGGTATTTTTAACCAAGCAAATCAGTTACTATTTTAAAAGTAGTATAGGGAGGGGGCCAGAGAATTAGTGTTAAATCAAGCCACATTCAGAGACTGCAATGGGCCGATCAGCCCTAAAGCCAGGCCAGGAGGATACCTGCAGAACAAAGGAATTGCTAACAGCCCATCTCCCATACCTGCATAGAGGAAACAGGAAAAAAATATGTAGAACAATTTTTAAGTGGCTGCCCTGTGCAAAATCATTCATTCCCTATGGCTAAAACCATGGGGAACCTACTGTTTAAAGGCTGAGAACTGCCAGCAGGCCTTTCACGCTACATACTTTTACCTTTTCACACTACATACTGTTCCCCTTCCCCTTCCTGTATCAAAGAAAATGGGTAAACAAGTCTTTAAACTACAACTCACAGGAACTGAAGAATGATATATAAGCTAAATTCCTCAAACATGTCCCTCTCACTGACTTTACTCTCAGCATCATTCTCTTTGTATTCTTTACTCTGTCTCTCTCACTGTCCTCGTCTCTCAGGCTCTCTCTGCCTCTGAGAGGAGACCACACTCTGTCTGTGGAGTGTTGCTCCTTTTCTAATAAGCTTTCCTTTTGACTCTAACTTTGGCGTCTGTGTTGGATTCTTTCTACATTCTCCGCCAAAGGACCCTCTTCTGTCAGTGCAGAGCTTGGTCACCCCAACTCAGGGGAATTTGCCCTGTCCTGCATCAAAAGGCAACAATTAAAAAATTTCATAATAGGATCTCCATTAAGCACACACAAATTAAGCCATAATTATGTCTGCTTTTAGTCAAAGCTGGAAAAAAGTCAATTAAAAATCATAAGTGCCTACATTTTTCTAAAACATTTTGCACCTAATTATATAAATGGCCACTAGTAGAAGCCTTGGGTCTAAAGTCTCCTTATTGAATGTTTATCTGGGAAGCTCAGACTTGCAGTGTATGAGGAAAGGAACGGACATTCAATTTAGATGGTGTCTCCATTTAGTTAACATATTTATAATTTACCAAATGTGATTAATTACTTTCTCAATTCAATCAGATGCAATTGCATTGGCAGAACTGATTTAAAAAAAAATTTTTTTTAATTGGCTAAGATTTGGCCACTCCTATTTAGAGTCTTCCCAGGGTAACTTCTTTGAGATTTTTAATTTATGTATAAAATAGGAGGGAACATAAATGAGATGCTGTTGGAAAACAGCTCAGCATCTCAAAGTTCTGGCAATTGACCTAATTATCATATTCGATAAAAGAGAGCCTTCTAAAAACTGAGCATCCACAGCCTCACTCATATACTGTATAATTTAGGTAACTATTTCACAGAAATTGCCTGGATTAATCTATCTGATCATCTTTCCACACAAAATTTTTTATACCTGATTTTTGTTTTTTAAGCCAATGCAAAGCTTCATATGAAAAATCTGAATGCAGTAGGGTGCCTATGCAGGAAGCAAAGATGCTCGATGTGGTTTAAAAATAAATTAGAAAAAGTCACCCAGAAGCAAAATCTCTTTTAGGAAACAGTCTTCCTTAGTTAAGTAAATGAATTAAGGGGGATTAGGCCCTTATAAGAGTGGGTGAAGGGCTCCAGAGGGTAAAAAAGCTTTTGTTTTTTAAGCAAGGTTTTTATTATTCAAGGAAATTGCAAGTGGCAAACATTTCACTTAGGAGAAATAAGTCTTTTTACATATAGAATCCAGAGCCTCCTGAGAGTGAGTATCAATAGTCTAACTGGGCTCCCAGAGGCGCGAAGTAAGGCTTGGACTGGGTCAACCAGGGTGGCCTTCCACACAGTGACCTGGAGAGGAGGGTCAGTGTGACTGAGGAGCTGGGGTTTGTGAAGGAACTGGAGGTAACTGTTGGAGGTAGGGAAGCACTGGGTTGAGCACAGTGAGCCCAGATGGATCTGACCTCAACAGCTGTGTTTGGAAAACAGGCACTTCAGCCCCGGCGCCTGAGGTCAGCCCCCTAGGTTTGTTTCCAAAAAAAGGTTGATGATGACAGTGCAAAAGCAACTGGTGATTGGAAGGGTGTGAGGATTACAGTGAAACTGACCATTCAGGACAGGCCCAGATTGAGGTGGTACCTTCTGCCTCCAACCTGATCATCAAAGCTCTCAAACGATGGCCAAGAAACAGAAAGAAGGAAAAAAAAATTAAGCACAATGGAAATATCACTTTCGAAGAGATTGACAACACTGCTCAACAGATGTGGCACCGATCTTTCCCTAGAGAACTCTCTGGAACCATTAAAGAGATCTTGGGGACCACCCAGTCTGTGGGCTGCCATGTTGATGGCTGCCACACTCATGACGACATCAACAGTGTCCAGCTAGTTAAGAACTACAAAGGAACATATTTCAATTAAAGATCATATGACAACCCAAAAATAAAAAAGCATCAAGAGAAATTTGTCAACCAACTGCATCATTAGACTCTGACGGTGTTTGGAAAGGCTGGTGTTTACAAACATGACTGATCTGTCTGGAGTCCTTAAACAGTTGGACAGGTCCTTACAATGCAGGTTCTAGACTTCCTATTCATAGGGCAACTGGATACTGGAGCCACTAATTAACAAATAAGAGGATGCAGTCATCTGCCCTAGTTTTGAGGTGGCAATGCAAATCTGAAAACATCCCATGTAAACTTCTGAAACTTTGTTTCCTATATCAGCTCACTCACATCAGCTCTCTCAGCTGACAGTGGTTTTTTGTTTCCCATGTAGTGGGAAAAGGTCAAACTCAAATGCCTTCGGGTATGAGGCTGGTAAAATAATTGTACCATAGAATAAGCAATGTTTGTGATCCCAGAAAACTGAAGAGTGTAGCTCTCTTCCAAGGGAATGTACACACAATGATATTTCAAAGTCTAAGCTGATTAAGACAAAAAACAATCATAAGTCTATAGGCTGAATTTAGCATCTATCTCAGCTTCCACCTTGATACTCTACAACTTCATTGTACCTAGAATCTATTTTAATTTATTCAAATGTTTCTGCTCCCTGCAGGTCACCGTGGAAGACTTTTAAAGGATCCCATAAAGAAGAGTCAACATATTACTGGGCCACAACTCATTTCCAAGCTCTAGGTCCTAACGACCCAGAGACGACTAAGAAAAGTTCCTTCCCACACACAGTCTGATATTGTCAACACCATTTGTTCAGTTTCCTGTCTCCAGTCCCCTCCTTTTATCAGGATACTTCTCTGTAACATTGTCGGATAAACCCAATTTTACCTTATTTAAGGCCAGGTTTTTGTGTAATATCTAGAAGACTCATTTAAGTATTAGAAACCTATTCGTAGTGCTGCCTGCTCTTGCCTACCCATATCTCACCCTCTTTGTCCCTCCTGCCACTGAAGCCCCTAGACACTCATGAAACCTGACTTATGTCTCTGACTGTGCCTTTTGTACCATACACCCGGCAGAGTTCCTGGAGCACTGTTTTTTGTGTACTTAATGATTTCAATTGAGTTCTTTTGATGTGGAATTCTGGTTAATGTTCTTGATCTTTCTCTTTGTGCGTCTCTTGATATGGACCTGAATCTCTGGACATTAAAACCAGACCTAGTTTCCTGGTCTCTGATCCTTGCCTTCCATTTTGGTGTGATATTTTGACTTCAATTTTCCTTTTTGGAAGCAGAGTGCCCTTCCCCACCTTCTTCTCCCCAACAGATAAACGTTTCTACACTAAGATACAATTTCTTTTCTATACTCTCAGCTCTTCAGGCTTGAAGTTTGTCTTGGTTCTTCTTAGTTTGTCCCATCTTCTTGTTGCTCAAAATTCCCCTGATATTTTTGAAGGTATCTTTCTGTAAAGCTGCTTTTAGAAAGGCATTTAGAGTGTAAAAGTAGAATAGAATAAGACTTAAGTCATACATAGGAGAAAAGTGAATCCCCATCATCTATTAAAAAGGAAGAAGCATCAATAGGAAGATTTGGGCTGCAGAATAAAAGCCCTTCCTCGATCTAGCTTACTTGCCCCACTCTGTTCCCCCATTTTTAGTTCTCAAATCACCTGTTTTTCTTTTATCAAGGAAAATATCCATGTGATTATACGGTTATGTGATAGACTGGTTTTGGCCACTTGATCTCTTAATTCTTAGGTAAGAAGCTGCTGCCTGTTTACCTCCTCTAAAGGTTTATTTCCTGTGTGATTTCCACTCTGGGTTTGCCATTTAATTAATGAAATCCATCTTCATTCCTGCAGCCACGTGACCTTTCTAAACACCTGTACGTTCGGTTTTGCCAATGCAAGCACTTCTTTCCTTCCTCGCCCATTTATTTCTCACTAAATCCCCATAGGGCACAGTGATTAAGGCTCAGCAGATATTTCCTTTCGGGATAATTTTTTTAAAAACATAAATTACCTAATTAAATACCAAATACTTCTAAATATGCTTTCTAAATAGATGTTAAATTTTAGAGATGGCAGTAGTGAAAAAGAAAAATCGAACTCCAAATTATTCCCAGTTATCTTGATTTCATATTGTTTTCTTCTGGCAAAATTTTAGAATTACAACATTTTGTAAATATGGGATGAAGGCCACTCTCAGAGATCAATCAACTGAGTCTTGTTCATCTTTGACTTGATTGTTATACTATGCCTATGATAATAGTCTATTTTGATTGTTTCAGAAGTGATACATTTCTTAAAATCACAGTTCATTTTGTTACTAATATGAATAGTATATGAATATAAAGAGTGCTGGAAGCCCAGCAATTCCAATTTTTCCCAAATCACTATCCCCCAACCTCAAATCAGTTGTTTAACATACTTTCCACACAACCATTATTATGTGATGATTTGGTTCTGAGCTGAGGGCAAAACCTCCTCAACCCTTCCTAGAAAAATCCTACCAGGTGAATTCCTAAACACAGAGTTTCAGTTTGGACTGTATCAAGTATGCCCATAATCCCAGAGTTATGAAACTCTCCTCTGCTCTGGCATCAAGAAGAGAGGAGTGACAAGATGGGTTAGTGCTGGCAGTGAGGCTAAGAAAAGGAGAGGAGGCAGGCATGTAGAGGCCTGGGTATGAGCGACAATACGATTTTGTCAACTGGAACAAGAGAATAAGAAAGTTCCTGATATTAAGGAGAGACGTGAACTCCATAGAAGCCACAAAACAAGAAATGTACATAAAGGATGTTTGTAGAATGCACGCTCCTGAGCAAGAGAGTATATCTCTATTTGACCTTAAATGCTTGTTGTGAAATATTTTAGGACTTTTCCAAGAAGAAAACTGCAATTGCTTGCTATTGCCAGAAACTGCCTTGCCAGTGGCCTGGCATCGTGGGAATTTGCCTGGCTTTTTGTGGCTGCCACCCAAAACTGGTAACTACTAAGTCAAAGTTAAGTATAAGCTAAAATTAAACTACTTCCCTTCCTTGTTCGTGTATTTCTGCTAAATGAGAACATTTTAGTAATGATTTTATATTCATTAGGAGGATGGGATGTCGCACAGCAAATCAATCACAGTCTTAGTGAAAACACCGAGACATTATTCTATGTTTTTCCCCAATCTACTATGTTTAGTTAGGATAAAATACTGAAAACTGAAAACTATTCTTCTAGAAAAAAAAACAAGGAAAAATACATAGTGTTTTCAAAGGGAAGAGAATCATGATCAACATTCACGAAAATGGAGGGTGGGAGGGTAGGGAGTATGTTAAGTGTAGACATGTCAGAAGCTTGAACATAGGAGTGTTTAGAAGAGAAGAAATATTTCAATGATTCTGAATCTTTTTGGAATTGCTACCTACAATCCACAATTACATTTTTTGCTTCGTGATAGGTTCCATCCTCTGAAAGCATGCAGTCTCTTCGTACATTCTATAGGCTCGGAAAGTATATAATAAAATGTATGCATCATTATAATATCTTACAGAGTATTTTCACCGCCTTAAAAATCCCCTGTGCTCTCTATTCACCTCCAATCTCTTCTCCACTACTGGCAACCACTGATCTTTTTCCTGTCTCCATAGTTTTGCCTTTTCCAGAATGTCGTAAAGTTGAAATCATACAGGGTGTAGGCTTTACAGATTGGCTTCTTTCACTTGCAATATGCATTTAAGTTTCCTCTGTGTCTTTTCATGGTCTTCTTATAATTTTACACATCTGATGACTAGAAAAAAGTTCTCCCAAACTAGATTCTAACACCCTTCATTTCAAGCCTTCTTTCTTCTCTACTGTCCACTGACCTAGGGACCATCAGAAAGAGATTGAGTCTACGGCCATGCTATCCTGAACAAGCCTGATCCTCTCTGATCTCGGAAGCTAAGCAGGGCTAGGCCTGATTAGTATTTGAATGGGAGACCACCTAGGAAGACCAGGTGCTGTAGGCGTAAAAAATAAAAATAAATAAGGGATTATAAAATAACAAGGCCTTTGCAATCTGTGAGGTCAACCAAGGGTAAACTCACCTGGAAAAAAAAAAAAATTAGAGATTGAGTCCAGGGAGAGGGGCACCATAGGACACATTCCCAAACCTACAGATGCTGAGATAGCCATCAATCTAGGACAGACAGGCAGCCGCGTGGTGCCTGACTCTCCAGATGTGGTTTCAGGGTGACCCTGTCTGATCACCAGGCTCGACTTATGAAATACAACCACTGATGAAATTCGTGGCAGGCAAACTCCCTGCACGATGTGGGACAACAGTTTGATGGATGGGCCAGCGATGATGGATCGCTCCTCTCTTCCCCTTAGTCTATGAATTTTGGTTCATGAATTTCCTCCAGCAGAGACTGAGTTGTCCCAGAGATAAGATAACACTCATTGGGGAGCTGGGCTCTGGGCTTATTGCTTGCTTGTGGATAGCACCCTCATTATTCAGTAAAGCAAATTATTGCTGACAATGTAAGGTTTTAGTCCATTTCGGTGCTTTTTAAATTTAACAGACGGCCTGGCATATGGATCTAGATTCCTAGCACTGTAAAAAATCTCTTCTAAAGTATGGATAAAACATGGAATTAAAGTAAAAGGGAAAATATATATATAGAAGCTTAATAATCCTCTTTGTCATTTGTTCCTTCTTTTGGGGAAATAACTATTACAGCTCACTGTAATCTTAATCCTGACTAGTTGCTTTTTTTAAATATATCACCTTTTTTTAGTATTAGGAAATGAAACTAAAATTTGAATATGAAAAAAAAAACCTGGGTGACTTTGATATGCCTGCTAACGTTATCTCATTAATCCTCATGGTGCTCCTGAAAGATGCGTGCAATGTATTCTTATCTCCATTTTACAGAATGTGAAACCACGCTATCCCAAAGCTCTTTTACATACTTAAGATCACACAGTGGCTCAATAATATAGTCAGAAATAAAAGCCAACTTTTTTAACAAGAAGGGCTCTGATAATTAATCAGAAACACAGCAAGTCTGCTCTTTGATGACTAGAAATTTTATCTGAAACGAATGCTGATTTGAGCAGGAATGAAGTTGTCACAGCTGGTGATTTTATATCTTTAGGAGATTGCAGTCCAAAAACCTATAACAAAACATGAAGCCCCTACTTTGATTTGCTCTATCACAGTAAAAAAATTTACCAAAAAAAAAAAAAAAAAAATCTTACAAAGGAAACCTTATTCTCCCCCACTTATCTCATTTATAAAATTCAGAAGTTATTCCTATAGAAAACAGAATCAATAGGCACCAGTCGAAAAAGAAGCTGCAATGCAGAATTAAAGATTTTGTAAGCAGACAGTCAAGCATCTTGGAAATTAGTTACCTCCTAGGGCTTGTTCCTGGTCCTGAAACTGACACTGCAAAGTATGAATAATTATAACGGGCACATCTGTGTGAAACAGATGTGGCTAAAAGTCACCTCTGTATCCCCAGTACTTGGCTTAGCCTAATGAGCAAGTATTTAATGCATAATTATTGACTATGAAGGGAGAGGATAGATGAATAATCAATGATATTCAAAGGGGCCGCTATCACTCTGCCCAACACATCTCCACCTGTGGATGATCTTATTCCGGGAATATTTCAAGTCCTTTCCACTACCCAGAGTTTTTCCAATCAAGAGATCTCTTCCATCTACCTTCAACAAAGAGAATTTCCCATCTCTATGAATACTAAGCTTTTACATTTGTAACTGCCATCATGTCACGTTATTGAACAGATAACTACTACTAATTCAGTAGTTTTCCAGCTTTATGGAGCATATTAATTACCTGGGGTGCATGTTAAACACAGTTTCTTAGGCCTCCAGCAATTTTGATTCAAATGGGAGGGCAGGGCTCAGCATTTAAATAAGAACCCCAGGAGATTTTGATAGTTATTCCAAGGACGACTATTAAAGGAAAAAAAAAAAAAAAAAAAAAAAAAAAAAAACTCCCTATAATAGCCCTATTCCACAGATAAAGCAGTGGAGGTTCAGAAAAGTTTCTTACCCAAGGCAACTAATTCATTCTATCATTCAGTCATTTGACAAATACTTATTGTGAGTGTAGATGCTCAGATACTATTGGTTTGTGCAGAATGGAAGCCTAATCTGGTCCCCAATCTATTGTTATTTCTACTCTGCATGCTCGCAGGTGTTATGAAAGTTCCAAATAATACAGGAGACTGGCTGTGGGCGGACTCAGGAAAGGCTTCCTGGAGCAGGCAGAATATGGATAGAATTCCAGCTGTCAAGATGAAGAGAAGGGAACCGGGCCAGTGAAATTATTAATAATGGTGTAATGGCTTGTGTCCAGAACTGTGTAATGGCTTGTGTCCAGAAGGACAGACGAGTGAGGCAAAGAAGGCCCAAGGGTGATATAGCTCAGGGATCCCACCAGGTATATTTCAGGGGACCTCAAATTCTTGTCTCCTGCATCTCCTAGGAAGTTCTCACTAACACATTCAAGTTTGATGGGATTCCCATTGGGAACAGGACAATCCCACCAGCCCTCCCTACCCAACTGCCCTCTAGTCTCCAGCGTCAGCAGCCTTGTTCTGAGCACCTTTTTCCCCCCGGTTTTCCAATAGAAACAATCTCTTCTTCACTAACAACTTACTGATGCAGAAGGATAGGGAATGAGATGGACAGGGATGCACACAAAAACTAGACAAGAAGTATACATATGACCTGGGATGCTGGGGCCTCGTGAGGGAAGAGAAACATTAATAAAAAGGGGTGAGCATGAAGTGATTTCTCGAGGCATTTTTGTTCTCAGCCCCAGCTGCATATTAGAATCACCTAAGGAGCTCTGAAAAAATACCAATGCCTTGGCGTCGCCATGACCAATGGAATCAGGAGCTCTAAGGACTCTTTCAAACATTTTTAAAGCTCACCAGGAGGTTCTAATGTGCATCCAGGGCTGTGAACCACTGACCTGATTAGGCAGAGCTTGAAGACAACACATGCAAATAAATGTGCTGGAGCCAATGAGTTGAGATGCAGATGGCTTTAAGCAGAGTGATTTCAATCTCTGACTAGGAGGTCAAGGAAGAAAGGCCTAAGTAACCCAAGCAACACGTTAAAGGTGTGAGCCAGCCAATCTCAGGGAGTAACACCTAGGGTTTTTGCCTGTGGAGGACCTGAGTAGTAAGCCAACATGTGCCAGTCTAGAGAAATTGATTTCATAAACAAACAAATAAATCTATTATTATCCCCACTTTTCAAATAAGGAAACAGAGTCATGCAGAGGTAAAATTGCCCACAGCTCTTAATGGGGCATTTGCTCAAAATAAATAAATAAACATTAAGTTCAGCTGCTGTTGATGCATGCAATTTGGTTGAATTTATAGGGCATTGCCATTTTTGTAGGTCACAAAAAATTGCATATAGGCAACTCTTCTATTCCACATGGCTTATCCTAATAAATTCCCATCTTTAGATGTGTTTCTTATTCAGTTGTTATTGCTCACATTTCCACAGAAAGGTTAACTGTATCTTGGCATGGTATTCCACTGGAACCTTTTAAATACTAATTTAGAAGGTTATAGGGCTACCAACCTTAGCATGAAGAATAGAGATTGACTAGCTATCTTTCAGGTGTCCATAAGATCAGGAGCAAAGCTTGCAGTAAAGTAACAGAAATTGTCTATGGCCATGCTACCCTGAGCAAGCCTGATCCCGCCTGATCTCGGAAGCTAAGCAGGGTCGGGCCTGGTTAGTACTTGGATGGGAGACCACCTAGGAAGACCAGGTGCTATAGGCATAAAATATTAAATAAATAAAATTTAAAAATAAAGGATCGTAAACTGACAAGGTCCTTGCAATTTGTGAGGTCAACTTAAGGGTTGCCTTGCCAAAAAAAAGTAACAGAAACCAAGCCTGTGAAGTTAATCTCTAACTTCTTTAATAAAAGCAGAGAAGAAGAGCAAATTTTCTCCTCAGAATTTCCTGGGTATCAGAATATCCTAGAGGAAGCTATGCTGGCTCTAACATTGGTTCAGTAAGACTATGCCAAGGGAAGTTTAATTTGATTGTCATCCTATTAATTCCATACTCCATCACAAGGTGTCAGCTTTCACTCAGCCTCATCAGATTACTTTCAGTCAGCTCCATGAGGCCAAGACCACCTGTCTTATTCAGTATTTGATTACTGGTGCCCGGCATAGTACATGGCATGAGGTACAGGTAGATAAGTATTTTGGAAAGAACATGTTTCTAAAAGCATGAGTTGATATAGTCACATTACAATGGCTGGTTTTCTAATCCCAACTTAATGACTGGTTACGCGATAGTAGACGAGTCATTTAAATTCTCTAGGCCCCCCTTTTCCTCATGAGCATAAGAGGAGATCATCATGGAATCTCTCTTCACCTCTGTAATTCCAGCGCACAGAAGAAAGTCGATTGGGTTAGTCTTGTGCAAGGCATAGCTAACGTTTCTGTGCTCTTCCCCTACTCTATTCATCAGTCCTCTCTAAACCTACCCAGAGAAGGGCAGGGATGCAAAATTTTGAACCAGATTACGAAGAATTTTCAGAAGGTTTCTCGAGATATCTGAATTTTCCTGACCATATGAGATTTTACAGTAGCGAGGCTCATAGGGACAAAGCCTCAGTATGCAGAAGTTAGATTCTTTGTGCAAGTCTGATTCTATTTAGGAATAATTTCTCAATTATATTTCCTTCTATGAGGTCCACATTTTCATCACAGTTTAATGAATATTCTTTCTCTCCTTTTAAAAACAATTGAAAATTTTCCATAAAACAAACAAACAAACAAAAAACAGTGCAAGAACAGATAATGGCCTCTTCTTTGAAAGGTCAGACTTTTGAAGTTCTCTGTCCTTGAGGAGAGATACAGCCCCCAAGGGGCGAGTGCCTTCTGCCCTAGCATTTCATTCCATTTTGAAAAAGGGAAAGTGACTTCAAATACTACAGCTTTGAACCCTCTATTTACCAACCTCTCCATATTCATTTCCACAAGGTTTGTAGCTTAGATCAAAAGGACTATAAGGGAAAGGGGGAAAGGGGAGAGAAAACACAGAGAGAAAGACCTGGCATTCTCCATATCTACTCTTCTAATAGGAAAAAAAGAAATCCTTGAATTCCGAGATACACCCTTTTGCGTGTCTAGACAGAAAACAGAAGAGGTCTTAGATGATTTCTTAATGAAGCTTGAACAACATATTTAAAGTGTTAATACATTTTGGAACATTTAGTTGTAGCACTTATGAAACAACTATGAAGAAAATATCACTGTCTGGTCATAGTCTGAGAATATCACATACCTGATGACCCCATGAGTTATTGCTGTGTAACAGATCAATCCAAGCCTTAGTAGCTGAAAGCGATACTCATTGTAACAGATCAATCCAAGCCTTAGTAGCTGAAAGCGATATCTTAAGATCTTGTGTATCAGGAATTCAAGCAGAACTCAGCTGAGTGATCCTTCTGCTTCCTATGACACCAGCTGAGGTTGCTCAGGGTATTTGGCTAGAGGATGGACTGAATGAGGGTCCAACATGGCTTCATGCACTAGTCCGGCACCCAGGCAGGGATGATTGGCAGGCTGGTCTCAGCCGGGGCCACTGACCAGAGCACCTCTGCTGGCACGATGGTCTCAGGTAGTTAGACTTCTTACACGGATCAGCGCTCTTAAAGAAAGTTGTCTAAGAACCTGGAGATGGAACCTGCAGTACCACATCATTTCTGCCACCTTCTACTGGTCAAAGCAATCACTGAGTCACACATTCTCAAGGCAAAGGGACATAGACACCCCCAACCCCAACTTCTTCAGGTAGCCATCTTTAATATGCTACATCTGGCAAGGTTCCCCCAAGGTAACACTTCCTGGGGCAGCCACATCTGAAATTGGCAGGTCAACATAGGCTGCTGAGACCTACCTACAAAAAAGTACAGGAGGTCTGCCCGAAAGAGGGGTGGGAAACACTGACACCAGTGCCGGGATGCAGGTGTGCGAATGTGAAGAGAAAGGCTGTGCGTAATCAGTAATCATCGGTTTGCAATGCTCGAGCTGGAAATAGAAACCTCTCTGAGAAGAGAGAAGACAAGCAGATCTGGTATGGATAATTAAGATAGGTGTTATACTGTGAAATGCCCATTATATTGTCCTTTGATCCTGCTGGTGAGGAAATTGGGGTCACAATTCTTTTCAGGACATAAGGGCTCTGAAAAATGAAAAACGTGTATTAAGAGTTACCACCTTTAGAGATTTGTTAAAAATGATGACAGCTTTCCTACTTGGGAATTTAATCAAACAACTTTAACAGCCTCTATGGAAACCTTAACTTTTACACACCTTTTATCCTTCTATATGTAGTAAACGTGTGTGAGCCTCCCAGACTGCCTTCTTGTCCACTGGAAGTATTGGGGCCAATCTATGGTTCTCAGCTGAGTTCCTCCCTGAGAATCACTCTCCTCTGAAAAGAGTCACCTTATCCAATGAGTAGCCTCAGCTTAATTACTGGTCCTTCTCATGGGACCAGCTGATACCTTTTCGATGACTACATTGCAGTTCGATTATTCCCTGTGTGCAATCTTACCTCCTTCTCTCCTCCATAAGAGTCGAACTCAAACACATTCCCCAGTAAGTTTTTGCACACACAAATCTCCATCTCAGAGTTTGTTTCCTTGGAAACTCAACCAAAAATATAACAACAATTGGGGTGGCAACAATGATAAGAGGAGCCTGTGTCAACTTGGAAGCTCTGGGAGTGACGAAGCAAAGCCACACAGGGCACTCGCCAGTTATACCTCCCCCGACAGGGAAGCCTAGAATGGCAACTACAGAACCAAGGGAAATGGCTCTGAGTGCTTCCTGAGGGTGAGCCTTGCTCTTTATTCCATTCAGCTGTGTGCTGGCAGACTGCCTCTGGGGGAAAAAGGAGGTATGTGTGATTTGTAACCTTTTCCAGTTTCTGTGGTGTAAATACTTCTACCATGCCTGATTTCAGGCTATTGACTTTTAACAACTGGGCTCATCAAATTGTTAAATATTTCACATTCAGTTCTTGGGGACCAGTAGGAGCTGCCTCCAGCACATCACTGCATGTTAGCATACTGTCCCCT
The DNA here is from genome assembly GCF_000151845.1 of Pteropus vampyrus. NCBI lineage: Eukaryota > Metazoa > Chordata > Mammalia > Chiroptera > Pteropodidae > Pteropus > Pteropus vampyrus. The sequence continues at coordinate 9,420,554 of NW_011888819.1, forward strand.
GCTCAGACATGCTTGGACCAGCATGAGCACCAAACTTACTGGCAGAAAAATCTGGTATAGGCCTGTCAGTGGCCTAAGCTTGTTGGGGCATGAGAATCAGAAAAAAGTAATAGTGATTAAACAAACAATCAAATCCTCTCTGGGTAAATTTAAATGCAAAGTATACAGAGAATATGAGCAGTAGAAACCAGGGAGTAGAAGCTAAGGCTGGAGCAGTGATGACAATAGAGACCAGAAGATGGTGGAAACTATGAGCAAGGAGGTGGTAGTGAGAGGTAACCAAGTGCTGGCAAGACCAGAAGCCGAAAGATACTACAAGTGATACAGAGACAGGAGTAGGTGAGCTGTCTTAGTGGGGCCATGCAGTAGAGAGCAATCGCCTGGCATTGCTGACACGGTGACAGTGATGAGGGCTGCCTCAAGAGCTGCATTTAACTCCAAAAGCAGTATAGAGCTCTGCTGCCTGAGCGGACTATCCAGCTGAGATCTTCATCCTCCTTATTTTCACAGTCATCCTTACAATCAGCCCCCATTATTTGAAGTAATCAGAGGGAATCTCTGGTGCTTGCAAAGACACAATTTTATTAACCCCAGGTCACCATCTGAGTTGAAGAGCCATAATGCAAAAACAAACATTATATGTATGCAAAGGTTGTCGACATCATCAGAAGCGATCCAGACTAGAAGCAGCAGAATCCCTGTGACAACAAAGGAAGGACAAAGCAATTTTCTTCTGAGGGTCTAAATCCACCAGGGCCACATGATTGTCACTCCTTTACTCTGCTAGTGAAGGGAAAAACTGTTAGGGACTTGGTACCACTTGTCATCAATTCAACAAATGTTTAATGAGTGTCTATTCTGAGGTCCCCACACTGTGTTGGGCTCTGGGGAGACAATGGTAATCAGAAACAGACACAGACCCTCCATCGTGGAGTCTATAGTCTAGTGGGGGAGATAAATAGTTGATCAAAAAATGTCCGGAGAAAACACATAACTCGACTGTGCTAAGCACTAAGAAGAGATATGTGGAAATGAGACTTCTCAGTAGGCTTGAAGGTACTTGGCTTAGTAGGGGAGATGGAAGAAGAGATCCCTGAGCAGTAATAATGAAATGAGATCTGAACAATGTGCTTGAGTGAAGGGAGGAGGAAAGAGTATTGAGGAAAAGCAGGAACAGCAGGTACAAAGGGAGCACAAGGACCGACAAACCTTTGGATTCAAAGCAGAGTCCGGGACCAGCAGCGCTGGCATCATCTGGGTGCTGGCTAGAAATGCAGAATCTCAGGCCTTATTCCTGATGATCTACTTAACATGATTGCCAAGCAATCTGTATACTTTTTAAAATCTGACAGACTGAAAGACCAGTGTGGCTGGACCTAAGAAAGTGAGAGGTGGGGTGTGGTGTAAGCCGAGGCTGGACAGGCAGAGAGAGCCCAACATCCAGAGTTACATCAGCCGTGGTTAGGAGTTTGGCTTTATTCTAAAAGTATTGAGAAATCATGAAGTGTGTGTGTGTGTGTGTGTGTTGGGGGAAGATAGGAGGGAATCTACCTGCAATGTAGAAACTTATTAGACAGGAACAGAATTAACTTGATTTGCAATTAGATGGTGATTACAACTGTCTGAGCAAGATAATGTGGGAATGTGGGCTCTGAAGGTGGAGTTGGAAAAAAAGGAATGAATCTGAAAAATATTCAGAAAACAATGTCAACAAGACATGATGATGGTTTGGATTTGGGGTGGGGGCATGATAAAATATAGGATGCTTTCAGATTACATACGTGATATTCATGGTCTTTGTTGATTTTTACTATCATATTCGTAGAGCCAGCAGTTATGCCAGCAGATGCCAGTATTTATTGAATAAAGAAATGAGTGAACTGAATAGAAAGTTTGAGGTATAGTTTTAGGGAGAAGATACTGAGTTTGGTTTTAGAATTCAGGATTGTTGCAGGTTGAATCTTGTCTCCCCACAAGATATGTCGAAGTCCTAACCCCTGGTACCTGTGATCTTATTTGAAAATCAGGTCTTTGCAGATGTAATCAAGTTAAGACAAGGTCATTCTACATTAGGGTGGGCCCATAATCTAATGACTGGGGTCCTTATAGGGAGAGAGAGATTTGCTGACACACAGACACATAGAGAGAAGACAGTCATGTGAAGATGGAGGCAGAAATTGAAGCAATGTGTCTATAAGCCATCAGTGCTGATGACCATCAACCACCAGAGGCTAGAAAAGAGGGGCATGGAACAGATTCTTCCTCAGAGTTTCCAGAAAGAACCAACCCTGACGAGGCCTCAATTTTGGCCTCCACAATTGTGAGAGCATAAATTTCCGTTGTCTCGAGACACCCAGTCTGCGGTATTTTGTTACGGCAGCCCAGAGAAACAAACACCAGAACACCTGTTCGAAATCCAGGAGGAGATGTTTACGTGGCTCAAAATTCAGATCCGAAACTGAGCAATTACCCTAATGAAGGCTCTTAGTTAGAACCTGCTATTATTAAGACAGACACCTTTAATAATATCCCTCTTAACCACTGTGCCCTGGGAAATGTGGGTATCCACCTTAGTTGTAAAGAAGATCCACGGGATCCCAAGCATTCTTTGCCAGTCTTAGCATTGAGAAAAGACAGAAATAAAAGAAAAGAAAGTGTTAAAAAGAAAATAGGATAGGATAGAGAGCATCGAGAAAGTTGTTCTACAGGAGTGCTCCAACCCCTGCTTCAAGGGACAGAGGACACTTTCCTTATGTTTGAAATCGGTGTGTTATTTAACTACCTGGCTACAGTATAGCAGCTGCCCAGAAGTCATTTGGAGATTTTCTCTAGTTCGGTCATCATTTCTTAAGAAGGGCTAGGAGATGAAGTTTCTGGGCCTTTCCTGGGATGTAAATATCATTATCAATTCCCTGTAAGACTCTACAGGTCATCCTCATTTATCATGGGCCAGTCTGCTTCCCAGGTATCAGAGATCAAATTGTTACTACAGGCTCATCCCCAGTGGTGTTCTATATCCAGTATAACTGGGCCTGGAGCCCAGAAAGAGTAGGAACTCTAACTGCTTGGGAAAGAAGATCTCATTGTTCATCCTGCCTAGGTTTCTCCAGGTTTCTGTGCATGATGGAGAAGCCCACTCCGCCTCCAGAGCTGGCCAAGAGGGATTACCCTATGTTGGTCCTAAAGAGTATTTGCCTTTAGCAGGATGATTAATTAATATCAGCTACTAGAGGACAAGGAACAACAAAGACGTTTCACATACACATGGTTTCAGATGGCTTGTGCTTCCACATCTAGTTCAGTTGTCCAGGACTTGAAACCGTATCTTCAGTCCACCTAACGCAGCCAGACTCACTGAATGCAACTACATCTGACAAATCATCACTGTGTGAAACTCTGTCCAGAGCTCCCTCTTGGAATTCCTAGAACAGACAGACTGGATGGCCAAATCATAGAGGCCTCTTGCTTCTCTCCCAGGTCCTAGCCCTATTTACTTGTTACACAATCAGAGGTAAATATTCCCACAACTCTAAGCCAGAGCAAATAAAAATTCCCTGAGCAATACACAGAGATGGACTTGTTTAGTAGACAACCCTACGTGGTTAGGAAGAAATGGTCAGGGCGTCTCTGGCCAGACCTCCCTCTCCTGCTCAATTCTTCTCTCCTAGGCTCCCCTTAACTGCCAAATACTTAACTGAACTCCTGTTACATGGATCCTTTCTGTAGGCCTGGGTATGAACCAAAACTTTGTTTTCCCCTTCTCCTGATCAAAGCAAAGGCAGATGAATATTTCTAAGAGAGAACTTTCACAACAACAAAAACTAAAAAAAAGAAAGTACGAAAGCATGAGTAAATGCTCAGCTTACATGTCGCTGCCCAAGTGGCCCATGGATTAGAAAACAGAGTGAGATTAATATTAAGGAAGCAATTGTCACTCACTTGGCTAGCATATTCAGCGCAGGTGGTGTCCCTGCCCTCTTTTTTCCTCACCTGGGGAGAGTGAAGCTGGTGTCCCCACCCCTAGTAGGCTGCTGAAGACATGCTAGTCACAAATCCATTGCCACTAAATTCATGCCAGGCATAAGCTAGCTCATGCAGACTCACTAAAGCAAGGCTGTCGGGTGGATTGGAGTGGACAGAAGAGAGGACTAAATAATTTAAGACTTATCTCTACTCTGATAAGAAGTACTCAGTGTCACCAAGCCAATTTAAGAAGTGGTGAAATTTGGGGGAATTCAAAGCCAATCTTGGCAATTGGACTGTGCTTCTACCTTCCCTTTTGTCTTCTCTGTAGGTGCCTCGGGCTGTGCAGTCAGTCTCCTTGTCTCTTTGAATCTGAAGTGGGAGGGAAAACATGGGAGAACCTCTAACAGGCTCATACTTGCTCAGCAGGTGGTGGGAGCATGGGTCCCAGTCTTTGAGATAATGGAGGCTTTTTCTTGGAGGAAGATGAAGCAACCAGAGATTCCTTAGCCAGGAGCAGTAGTACCACCTTTGAAAACCCTGCCTGGATAAAGCCTCTCAGCTCAATTGATCTTATTGGGGAAGAGATGCGAACCTGCAAGGAACCGAGAGTACAAAAACAGCAAAAGTATAGTGAAGACAAACAGTCTCTGCTACTCCCACCTGCTTCCTGTGCACAGTGCCTGTGAAGATCAAAGAGAAACAATTCCCGCAGAGGGAGGGGAAGGAGGAGAGAGAGGGAAGGGGAGAGAACGGGGGTGGGGCAGTGAAGAAGAGGAGAAAGAGGAGGAGAAGAGGAAAGAGGAGAAGGAAGAATAAAGAGAGGATGAAGGGGAGGGAGGTAGAAGAAGGTGAGGTGACTAAAGAGGAAAGTAATGAGGCTCTGAGAGCTAATGCTGGGCCCCACCTGGTTTCCCCAGCTCCTGATCGCCCGCTTCCTGCAGCAGATGTCGCTGATGACCACCTCCCAGAGCAAGCTCTTGCCTGACCCTATGCTGTAGTCAGAGAAAGGAGGATACTTAACCACAGCCTTCCTTTCTGATATGTCTCAGAATTGACTCAAACTCCTAAGACAGGGCCTAGTGACCAAGTAAGAGGATCTGTGCTCTATAGTTGCCCGCTGGCTAAGATCCTTTTGCTACTAAACAAACCCTGGACTTGGAATCATTTGTTTTCCTACCAAATATTTTGATCCAGCTGTGAGTTTCCGCCTGACTCTCCTTTCTGACTGTTTTCCTAAAACTCTGTGTTCTTTGCAGCATTAGTCACAATAGCCAAGTAGTTGAAGCAACCTAAATGTACCTGATGAATGGATAAAGAAAATATCTCCATATGCACACACACACACACACACACACACACACACACACACACACACACAACTATTATTCAGCTTTAAAAAAGAAGGAAATCTTGTCATACTTGACAACATGGATGAGGACGTTAAAATGAAATGAAATAAGCCAATCACAAAAAGACAAATACTGCATGATTCTACTTATGTAGAATCAAACTCATAGAACTCATAGTTTATATCCCACATATAAGTGATATCATGTGGAAATCATCAACTCATAGTCAAACTCATAGAAACAGAAAATAGAATGTGGTTACTGGAGGCTGGGAGAATGAGAAATGGGTAGAGTTTCAGTTCTGCAAAATGAAAAAGTTCTGGAGAGCTGTTGCACAACAGTATGCATGTAGTTAACGCTGCTGTGCTATACTCTTAAAAATGGTTAAGATGGTGTAAACAATAACATAAATAGAGTCACTTTAAAACAAAGCCAGAACCAGTGGAACAGAATCGAGAGTCCAGAAGTAAACCCATATTTATATGGGCAAATAATTTTTGACGAAAAAGCCAAAAATGTACAGTGGAGAAAGGAAAGCCTCTTCAATAAATGGTGCTGGGAAAACTGGAAAGCCACCTGCAAAAGAATGAAACTAGACTGTTGCTTATCACCACACACCAAAATTAACTCAAAATGGATTAAGGACCTGAATATAAGACCTGACACTATAAAATAGATAGAAGAAAACATAGGAACTAAACTCAAGGACCTTGGACTTGAAAAGGACTTTATGAATTTGACCTCAAAGATGAAGGAAGTAAAAGCAAATATAAATGAATGGGACTACATCAAACTAAAAAGCTTCTGCTCAGCAAAAGAAA